>NC_031972.2:7436583-7633773 GCF_001858045.2 Oreochromis niloticus
TTAGATCCATCCATGAATAAATTCTAATTCTAAATAATTTGGTGGAGATCAAACTGGGAGCCATAACACTGCCTCCCAGTTTGCTGTGCTACTTCCTCCCAGTTTGTTCCCTCACGACAAGAGATATTACTGAACCGAGAACATAGAATAGAGCTCGTATGATTCATTTCCACCTCTGCACATGGATCGAGTACCCTGACTTTTTTGAGTTACACAGATATTAATGCCATTAAATTTTACTTTCAAATTCAAACTAATAACTCCTTTCCAACTCTTACTGCTGCGCTTAAGGGGCACAACACAAGATACCTCATCACTAAATCAGTTTCACGTGCACCTTTTTCAGTACCAACTTGAAAAATCAGCTATCATCAGAGATCATTTTTTCATACATAATCTACGTCTTTCATAAACAGACACTACGGACATGCTTGTAACCACTGGTTCACATCATATACATCACATCACACACCCTCTTACTCTTTTCTCACTGTGTAGCAATTGATGTTTTGTTTTTGTGTTATTATGTATCATAATGTGATTTAGACTTTCATGTCCTACAGAACAAGAACCTGATATAAACCAGTTTTAACTACATCAGATCAGTTACAGTAAATGTGACATGTTTAATGTTAAATATTTTCTGTGTAGTAAAATTGGCAGAAAAAGATGATCAATTTTGAAAGTTGTTATATGGGTTTATTAACTTAATTTGAAATTTTACTATAGATTACATTTATATATCTCAGCTTACAGCCAGAGTAGGTGCTAAATTACAGGAAAATATGCCATTTCTGACAGAATAGTCATTATTGTATAGCTAATGAAAACAAATGTCTAAGTTCATGCACTTTCACTGCCATAATCCTTTTAAAAAAAATTCAACAGGACTTCTAATGACTATATTTAAAACTGAAAGATGACTATCACTCGACTCTGCAGTTAACTGTAGTTCACCAAAGTTTTATAGGTTTGTCTGTCTGTCCCATAACTTTACTATTTTGTCTAACAGTAAAACAGGCAGCTAAAAAGCCACTTTATGCTACAGACCCAGCAACAAATGGCAGACAAGTGAATAAGGATCTTAAATACATCATATAACGATAAAAAAATGACTCCAAATGAATTCTTAATAGGCAACTGTTTGCTAAAACATTGGATATACCGATTTAAACTTTAATAATATTGTCATATTGGCTTCAAACCTTGTTTTGCTGCTCCCAGGAGGGCCACTATCACAATTTTTTTTAGACTGTCTTAGTACTACTTTTACCCTTAAGTTTAAGCCTACTTGTTATTGCATGTTTGTCATGTTCTGTGAGGTGTTAGCCTTATTTGGCTTGGTAACTACACATTTATAAGTGAAAGCCAAGTCACGCAGATTAATTAAGCTGGGATGATCTAATAGAAATTGCTGTAAAGTTGCATTTTCTGAAATGAAGGATCCTGTGTGTTTGGAGACTGACCTACACCACAGTGCTGAAGTCAAACCACCTTTTATTTTTAACGTGTCTCTTTCAAGGTTCAGTACTAACTGAGATTTAAAGGAATGTTTTTATGTACTCGATTAAATGTCAACCTCTACCCTCTGTCTAGGTATGAGCACAGTCCCGGAGGTGGTGGTGGCTCGTCACTGTGGCTTGCGTGTCTTGGGCCTGTCCCTCATCACCAACAAGGTTGTGGCAGATTATGAGAGCAATGAAAGAGCAAATCACGCAGAAGTGCTGAAGACTACTGAGCACAGGACTCGGGACCTCCAGAATCTTGTGAGCCACCTCATAGCCAAGCTCCAGTAGCATCATCTACAATGGAACATTTTAGGCCTTACAGTCAAATCACTGGTGACAGAATAATCATAGCTTTAAACAAAAGGTAAAAATGGTGCTTTGGGGGATAGATTATTATTTGCTATTGGGTAAAGTGGACATTTAGGAGAAGTTATAAGGTTTAAGATTTTAAGGGATTTAGCACTACCTCAGCAAGAGCTGCACAAATCAACAAATGTGATCTAGGAAACGTAAGCCTGAATCCATGCATCCATTCCAATGTTTCAACTTTCCACAGTCTCAGATATCACAGATATTCCATATCACAGATAAATAACTGTAATAGTAATACTTTTACAACCACTGGTGTGCATTTCTGTCCTAATGTAAGTGCTGCAGGGAGGTTGGGGTTTTCCCTGTACTCCCTATTACGATCACAGTGGCAGCAAATTTAAATCTGGGTCCTTGTTGAAAACCGGACTTGAGTATCTGAGTGAATCCAAACCTTTAAGATTTGATGGTTAGTTTATGCCTTCCTCCCTTTCTCCCACTCTTATTTTTGTTGCATGCATGCATGCTGCAGTTTGTTTTTAGCGAGAGCAATGCAAACATCTATTACCTGTGAATCCATCATTTATCTGTTTCAGGTGCACGTGGAAAACTCTGTTAGCTTATGGACTGGACTTATCAACTGGCATTATTTACTGGTTTCTTGTTGTTAAGGATGCACTTTTAATAATTATTTTACCTGTAAATCAATGCAGGCATATTTATTATCCACTTTAATCAAGAGTTTTATATTTCTAAGCAGGCAGATTACTTATCTATCCAATGTATTTATCTTATAATACTGGCCTACAAATAAATAGGCCGATCTCTGATATCATTCCTAATATTTAAAAAAGAAATCAATGAGTTTCTTAAAAGTTTGTCAAAAAATGAAGAGCACTTGGTTTTAGTAATCTCTTACTGTAGATCAACAGCTTTTCATATATACATATATATATGTATACCATACATATATCATACAAAGAGAGAAATCTAACTAATCACACAAAAGGACACGGTATAGTCTGAAAGAGATACCAGCAGTCTTATTAAATGGTTGTGATGTATGAGGGTTTTTTTCTTTAGTGGACTGCTTTATTTGCACACTATGAGGCCTCAACACTGTAACATCAGAGAGGGCTGGAATACCTGCAGTTTTCAATCTTTTCTGTGCTCATTTAGAACAAGTTTGCCTGCCAGCTTGTCTTGACCATCTCATTCATTAGAGCTGGAAAGGCCAGAGAAATACAAGATCAGCAATCCAAATTTGGCAGTTTGTTTTAGTCTCCTGTTTTCTGGTCTTTCTTGTGGTTGTACTGTATTGGATGAATTAACCCTTATGTGTTGTTTGTTAATCTTATTTAAAGTATTGAGGTCTCAGGTTAGAATTGTATTCAGTTATATAACAATGCACTCTAGCAAAGCAATTATTTGCCACGCCAGGTTTTGCTGCTATTAAATAAAAATTTACAGATGACATCTGGGTAATTGCATCTTTTCTTTGCCATGGGTGACTGCACACATTGGTCATTGTTTATGTGTGTGTGTGTGTGTGTGTGTGTGTGTGTGTGTGTGTGTGTGTGTGTGTGTAAGTAGGCTACCACAGGGGTACAGCCCAAAATCAATGAATATGGAAGTCAGTTTCAAGGAGAAAAGGACTTTCTTCCTCTTTCAACGATAATGAGGTTCAGTGAACAGCGAGATAAAGGCAAACATAGCCCCAAACAAAGCACACACCTCATCAACACATCTACACACTCTCTGTCTGCAGCGCCACACTCTTTCAATCCTTCACTTTAAACACACTTCAAACAGATGAGGTCAGAGTCAGATTGAAATAAAGCGAAAATGGCTGTTCCGTCCACCCCACCCCTCCGCTCTCTTATATAATTCATCTACATACAGCGCGCAGCCGTCTGTGGAGCTGAAATATTAATACAAATGAGCCCAAGAGCCAAACAACACACCACTGAGCTTGATTGTATTTGCACATACTCGTAAAAACGAGTCGCAACTTAACTGCACAGCAAAACACAAGACATCTTCAAAGATATGTAAGATTCAAATAACTCTCTCTCTGCTTTGGGATGAGAGGAAGTGGAAACGGGACACAGAAAAGCATAGATGATGGGAGCGACTAAAAGAGAATAAGAGAGGAGAACAAAGTGCGTTTGACTCTTCAGTCCCTACGGCTGCTGACAGGCTTCATCTGTAATGTAATGTTGATCTATCTATTGTTGCTGTGCCAACTGAGGCTGGGGCCCGTTATTGATTATTATAGGGTGAAAAGAGAAGCTGAGGAAATAGAGCGGGACAGCTCTGCTGAGTTGACACTCTTAAACACTGTCACACATTGTCACACACTCAGTCTTTGTCTCACTCACACACCCTGTGCCCTTATAGACTGTCATGTACCTGTGCTCATATCGGTGCAGCAGTGCCCCTCCTGTCCTGTTACTGAATGTGACTCTTACAAGCCCGAGGAACAGCGTCAGTGAGGGAATGTCTCTGCTGACTTTCACACGCTGCCTCCAAATCGTGTCAGCTGCCAGCAGTGTGTCAGCACTGTACCAGTGTGCAGGGTGGAGCTGGAAAATTACTGCTCCAACTCTGTGGGGATGTGACAGGTCAAACTCAGCGCTGCAGCTAATGGCGTGGTTTATCTCAGTTTATCTGGATTATCTTAATTATTTGCCTGCAGCTTCAACTTGTATACTGGTCTTGATTTATTGCAACAAAATTCAAACAAACAGCACAGACTGCACTGTAATGTGCAAATCGTCCCACAAGGGCAAAACCTTGCAGAGCTCTACTAACAAAGCTGTCGATCAGAGAGTGAGAGAGAGACTATGGGTCTGGAATATGGTTTGAAGCATTTGTGTAAAAGTAAACATGGATCCTTATTCACTGAATTTAATTTTCATAGAAAATAGGTCTACCCAGCCTGTGGACAAAAACACTTCAAAAGTAGCACAAATAATTGCAAACTGAATAATCCTGAAAACAAAACCCTCTAACTTTGCATGGAATCATGTAAATACTTTAAAAAAGGTGAACCTACTAGCTATATATTCAACTACGAACACCTCTAGTATTGCCCTTTTACTACAGCGTGGGGTTCATTATATTATATGAAGCTGCTAGGCACCTAAAACCAAATAATAAACAAACATATGCACTTTCCTTTGCCTACTTATGCCATAAATAATTAAATTAATTAAAAAATGTTATTTAGTGCATTTTAAAGTTATGATTAGGGCTTATGTTCATGCTGCTGGATGAAATGACTTTAGACTTTAGAGAAAGACCAGCCATGCACTACGCAGACAAAGTTGTTAGGCTCCAGCACTTCATCTTTGAATTCAGGCGTTTTCTGGCCCATTGCCACAACTGTATCAAAAACCAAGTGCAGTCTGCCTGCACAAACACTTGTGAAAGAACTGAGTGTTGTAAAGAGCTCACTGAAATTCAAGTTTAGGACTGTAATACTATGCCCTTGTTGTAACAAATCAGTGTGTGACATTTAATCCCTCTTAGATATGCCATATAAAGAAGGGTCTCCTACTTCCAAACCTGCTCTGACATTAACATCAGCACAAAAACTGTGTGCTCAGTGCTTCATGACATCAGATTCTGTAGCAGAGATGAGGTATGTGATGTAATGCTTTTGTCCATTTATTATAATTCAAGTCTTTTTACTACACTCGACTAATTATTTCAATCACCAGCTCCCTGTCTGAAGCTCATAGCTACAGGACAGCTTCAAGCTTCTCAGCTGACTCTTAAAACAGAGGATTAATAAACTATAATATCAGTAGCCAGCAAACCTAATGCAGCATTTATGTGCTATGGAGACATAACTTTCCTTCAGGAATCAGTGGAGACCAATAACTGTAGAAAACAGGGTTTTATCAATGGAAGGGGCATTTACCTTACATTATAAAGCATCGTCAGGTAACTGTTGTTGTGAATTGGCACTATAACAATAACACTGACATGAATTGAACCAAAGAAGAGCAAACAGAAGAGTGAATATGTAACAAAGTATCCAAAGGTTGCACAAAATGGGATGTTAGATGAATACTATTATTGTAATAAGTCTGCTATCTGTTTAAATACTTCAGATACTGATCTTTATAAAATGTTTATATATCAGTTTCCTGTTTGAAAAAGTCCTTAAGTGACCAAAAAAATAAATAATGAAGTTATTTTTTAACTGATATGAAAAAGATCCTCATTGAATCAGTTCTAGTGTTTAAAGAAGTTTTAGCAGGAAAAAGGAAAAGTTCAGTTAATCACTTAACTTGACTGCAGTCTTTTAAATTATTTCTGCCCCATAAGCTTTATTTTGTGCTTGCGTACTGGCATGACTCACTTGGCAACAAAATGAAAAAGAGACATTGTTGATGCTGTAGTTACATCTATTGACTACTTTACAGTTTAAAAATAATAGCTGTTAAAGTATTGACTGACATCCGCCAGGAAGGCTCGAAGGACCCATGTCTTACAGGATTTCAAGCACAACTGAGTATGAAAGGGAAATAATCTTTACTTCATGTGTATAAGCTTTCTTCTTACACGTTTCATCCAGCAGCATGAAGATGCTTCTGGGGATGCTTGCCCTCCTGCTCATTATGGTCTTATGAGTTCATTTTGAATATTATCACCTTTTGCAGCAAATAGTTAAAGAAATATATAAGAGTGCATTTTTCCCTCCAAGCCTCATTCCTCTAATAGGATCTGTGGTCTTGCTTTGCACACAAGACTGGCCATTAATGAAAATCCCCCGGTTTTTTTTTCAGAATTTACATTTGTTATGGGGGCTAATCACCGCTGGCTGGAGGCAGTGTGGGAAATGTGATTAGTGTGTGAGTTCTAATTAAGTCTGTGAAGCCTCACGCGCTGACAGACAGGCTCGGGGAGCTGCACGCTGGGAAGGAGAACACACACACACACACACACACACACACACACGTATGCCTTTCCCCTGCATGCAGAAATGCGTGAACTCGCATGTATGCATTGCAACAGATTAAACACACGGGATCTGAGGTGAATGATGATACAATAGCGAAAAAGTCAATCTGCTCACTATCTGCATCTCTCTCCCGCTCTCTCACACACATACACAGACACTCATCAGCCTACTGCAGTGCCCAAGACGTCCTATCACACAGCTACATCAAGCTTGGAAGCACATACGCTGGGACGCTGAGTCAGACGTACACTGTCGGTGGCAGTGCGCCCCCAGTGGCCGTGCGGCGGTGCTACCGCTCCTGCGCCGAGGTTAAAAAGCGGCGGGCGGCGCGCTGGGGCCACAGTGTGGGGTGTGTTTGAAGAAGACACAGAAAAGTTAGTAGCGGATTTTTGTCGCGTCTGACTTGCAGCAGCATCGGTCGAGAGCATCATGGCAAACAAAGCTCAGCAGCCTCCTCACCTGCACCTGGCCGAGGTCACCGCGTCCCAGTTCCTCGACATTTGGAAACATTTCGACAGTGATGGTAGGATTTTATTTCCCCTCCTTAGAAATTAAAAGTTTATTTTAACTCTTGAATTATTAAATGACAGGCTGATTAGATACAACTGGTTTGTGAAGTCATCGATTTAACGACTGAGGGAAAATGCAAAGAAAAGGTTGGAAATGCTTTTTATCCTAAAACCGTTAAGCTTAGGAAAAAAAGATATTCGCGCAAAAGTTAGATTGTGCAGGCAGAACGACGCTTAAGAGATTTGAAAGATTAAAAAATCAAAAGAAGAAGAAGAAGAAATTGAAATTCTTATGAGCCATCTTTGCAGCTCACAAAATGAGATTTTAAGAAGAAGACTGTTTTTTCATTAGGTCCCGAAGCTGTGGTCTATTCTCTGTCTTCGTCGGTTGGCTGTTTGATGGATAAAGCAGCTCAAAGGAGAAGTTTTCTGCTTAGATAATGTTTAACAACTTCAGAACACATTTTTTTAAATCAAGAAATACATTTTGGTTGCATGCATTTACAATTACTCTATTTATAGTCACAGTTATAGTCACGCACGGTTTTACGTTTTTGTTTCTCTGATGAATCTATTAATCTAAATGGTGGGTGAACTAAAACCATGTGAATGTCATTAAAGCGCAATTCTGGTGCATGCTGCACAGAGAAGTGTGCCGCTTTTCAGAAATGAAAGCATTTCATTTAAACGCCTATGTTAAGTGAAATTTTGCAGTCAGCAACTTCTGCTTCCATTGGTCCTTAAACTACATTCATCTGTGAGAGATGCTGCTTGGATTGAGCTGCTTCAGATCACAGCTGATGGACTGATGAACGTGCGATTCCTGAAAACTTCAAAATTGTTACTGACATTGTATTTGCCCATTAATATCCAACATACGCCCATACGCGTTTTTTGTCATCAAATGCCTCAGTGTTGTCTTGCCTTCTTGTCTCAGTGCTCTTTTATCACTCTTTGTCTGTGTGTGGATGTCTCTATGACAAATTCATCAGCATGTCACTACAGCAGTGAAAGTTTTATAAGCCTGATTAGAGATGCTTTCATTCCATTTGAAGGTCTGCAGACTCCTCAGCGGATTGAAGGCTTTCTGCAAACTGATGGATATACTATACAGCAGTCTGATGAGAAAACCATCAGTTGCTGCCTTTAAAACCTATAAATTATTTCAAGAGTCTTTTTTATATTTTAAAATAGAGTCACTGTGTGCTTTAATGTGCCACATAACTGGGATCTAATATCAAACAGACAATATGATGAACCCTCTTGAAAATAGTAGTCAAGCACTGTCATCTCATTCACTTTTTAATGAACCTCTGGCTGTGATGTATACATGATGAGGCTACAACTGGCCATTATTTTCAAAATATACAGTCTACTCCTCCAATATGTCCAAATCACACCTGCAGATGAGGCAAGTGTGCCACACCTAAACACATCCTCCTGGGAGTTTATTGCCAGCATGATGTGTTTTGATGCTGGCACACTTGCTGAACTGCTTTCCATAGGGAAATCAAGGTGGAGGGACATTTCGGGTGGGGACAAGAGGTTACACAGCTGAGCTCCTGCATATGAGCTGCTGCGCAGAGAAAGTTGTTATGGCTCTCATTGCTCATCATGGTTACATCAATGGATATTAGTCCAACCACCCAGGTGCTTAAGTTCTTAAGCTGTGGTATTTTACATATTTTGCTCTGCAGTGAGCCACTTTGCAAATCAAATTTAACCAATACGCTTCCACAGATTTGGCTACTGAGTCTGATTTCTGCACTCATTAATGGGAGTGTCTTCTGGCTCAGCAGAAAGAAACGAGAGCTAATTTGTTTGTTCAGGTTGAGTAAATATCTCTGAGTTGGAGATAAAAATACACGAGAGGCGATGCACCTAGAGATGATGAAACCACATATTCCCCTGGTTGGCCCGGGATCAAATCTCATCTGGATTGCATCTCTTGCAGCTCCTCTGCTCTGCGTCCCTCTCATCTTTCCCTGCTGTCTCCTTCGAGCCTTTTTAATTCAGTCACTTCAAAGCTGAAAAAGGAAACAACTACAGTTTCGTTTGCTAATTATAGCACATTTGCTGTCAATTATTTCTTATTGACCTGGATAAAAACATTTGGAACACTAAGCAGAATCTACTTCCTGAATTGACCCAGCTGTAAGCTCAACACAAAATATTTGAATAGACAGGGCTCCACTTTCCTTTGAAAGGCAAATGCACTTTATATAAGCTTTAAATATGCACTTAGTTGGCACAACTGCCCCCTTTGAGAGTTTTTTCCCAGTCGGGGTTGGATTTTAGAATAAATAACCAGAAATAAAATCACTTTACCAGCTTGTCCCAATGGTCTAGTGACGCATTAAATGTTTACTAGTGATGAAAAAGTGTTTATTTGGGCCTAAAGTGGTTTTTGTGAACCTTTTACAGTATCTGGGTGCTCAGTACAAACTTTAAGTGCTTGTGCAGAAAGACAAAAGTACAAGTTGGCAGGAATGTTCTCATTGCGCTGTGCAAAGTATATATTTGACATTTAAACAAAATTATCTGAGAGTAAAGTGAAATCAGCCATAAAATGTAGCTGCTGGTAATGATGCACATTCACATACTGCTTTTGATATTTGGTCTAAATGTCTACACTGAAATTGGGACACTTCAGTGCAATCTGTACATACTGATGTTATTCAGCAGCATACACAGCATTTCGTACCTTAAACATACTGTTGTTATTTCAAGGCTGCTTGAAACAGAACTTGCTTATCCTGCTTTTGAATAAACAGAGTGCGCAAGCATCAACAGATGGTGGTTTGCACAAATGAATGGGTCTATTGCTGCATCTATTGAGCATATGAGCACATCCCCAAACAATCTTTTCATATATCTGTTTTTATTGCCATTTTTATGCCATTCATTGTGTAGTTAATCACATCATACTTACTCTGTTTAATTACCAGGCGTGCCATTTCTCTCTACAGTGCTAAATGTCAAATAAGAGGCACAGGAGGGAGGCTCGACAGCAACAGAGCATTTCACTGTCCCACATTTTCATTAAAACAGCAGAGTTTGTATTCATGAGTTTTGATAACATCACTGAGGAATGCACACGCACGCACACACAATTTCCTTGGATAAAAGATGTTGTGAGTTTAGTTGAATAGAGAGAAGGAGTTTGATTGAAAATGACAGAGGGAGAAAAAGAGAGACAGAAAGTTAGAGAGAGGGGGAAGGAAGTGGATGGCATAATAATCTTTGTTAGTGTTTAATGAGGCAGCACTGCCTTCCAGGGTTTTATTGAAGCAGCTAGTCACATCGTTTGGAGCCATCTGTCCGGCCATTCAGCAGGAGTGTTGAAAGAATATTGGCACCGGTTCACATACTACCTGGGTGAAGCGGGCACACTCATTTGTCCTCCGAATAGGAACTGTCAGGGCAACAGAACAACAGGAACAAGAATAAAATAGGATGAGGGAAAAATGAAAATCAACTCTGTGGCCCCTGCAAGATAAATTTGTCATTAAAGAATCAAAAAAGTGTGATTGACAGGATCACAGATTAAGCGCCGCCTGACAAAAATGACACTCGTGCCATCAGTCATTATGACAGCTTGTCAAAATGACTGGTGGCACACAGCAAACCAAGGTTAAGATATTTTCTAAAGGATTGTAGAAAGCCACACTGTTCTTGGCAAAATATCACTTTCGGAGTTTAAGTAATCTCAAATAAAAAAAGCATGTATAGGCTACAACTATATCGAAATTATCCATTTATTTTCGTCCGCTTAATATCTGCCAGATTACCACTGAATGCAGTATTGATCACTGCTGAATAACCGAAGCGGCCCATGAATCATCACGTGGAATATCAAAGAAAAGTTATTTCCCATATATAGCCTCTCCTGGCATGCAATCATGTGAACACAAAGTCTTTTGAAGAGTGATCACTGTGGCAGTCAATAATGAAATCTTTTAGAAGGGGAGGAAGAGAGTTACTGTTGAAAGGCTCGTGTTTGAATCAATACCAGGGCAAACCCAGGCCACGATGGGATCTGTTTGACACTGTGACCGTGTCTCTGTTTGGGAACTTTTTGCACATCAGCACTACTAGTAAAAAATTAAAAAACAGGAAAACAGTGCCATTTGTGATCTTGCATTAACACGCACTTATGGTCTCTCTGTTCCAAGGTAATGGATACATCGAGGGGAAGGAGCTGGAGAACTTCTTCAAGGAGTTGGAGATGGCTCGGAGAGGAGCAGGGGTGGTGAGTTCAGGGGCCAGAAATTAATCACATATCTACACACTGACAACTCAGGGTTCACTTATGTTGAGTAAAATTGTTTCCCAGGACCCTTCAAATCCTACATTCAGAGAAAAGATGAAGGAGTTCATGCAGAAGTTCGACAAGAACAAAGATGGACGAATTGAGATGTCAGAGGTAAGGCCTCAGAGGACCTCTTTATTTTATAGATTTTATTTAACAAAATAGCTTGACTGCCTGGGAAATATGCATCTTTGCTTTCTTTCCCTGTTTTGGATGAAAAGATTTATACAAAACGTTTATATGCAGCCACACACCTTAGCTTGGCAGAAAGATTAGAAACAGCTAGGCTCCACCAAAGATTGGTTTGACTTTTTGAGAAATATACCATCGCAACCTGGACTCAGATATGCAGCAGAAAATGGATGGATGGGTTTTTTCACATTCTTTACAATGATTAAGACAGAAGATCATTGCTCCCACATAAAACAAAAAGAAGTCGTTTATCTTAGCCTAGCTTAAAGATATAACTGCCAGTAATGCAAAGAGGGTGGGTACCCACTTACAAGAAGAAGACAATGAGAACCTAGAATGTCCAAAAATGACTGACTGTCAGCTCAGACGACAGGATGATTTCACATTCTGTTTTTTGACAAGTTTACTGTAAATAGCCAAACACTAACTACGCTGACAGTTAGCTTAGCTTAGCTTAGCGTGGAGGCATGAGTAATTACTGGTCACGTAAATAAGATACACTAATCAGCCGCAACATTTAAACCACCTGCACAATATTATGCAGGTCTCCCTTCTGATGCCTAAAATGTTTTACCCAGAAAACCGAGGCCACAGAATCTCCATGAGTATCCAGTGGTTTCTAGCACTGAATCATTTTGGTATTGTGGCTCAGATAGGTGGGGCTTCTTGTGAATTCTCGATCACATTGGGCTCTGGGAATTTTGGAGCCAAGAAACTTTGGTGCCAAGTTAACGGCTCAAGGAGCTGTTCCTTGAACCATTCCTGAATAGTTTCTGTGGTGTGGTGGAGCACATTGTTCTGCTGGCAGTGGCTGCTGCTGACTGGGAGCGCCATATGGAGCGTTGCTTGGTCTGCAACAATGTTTAGTTGACTACTACTTGGCAAAGTAACATACGCATGCAGCACTTCTTAGACCCAGGGCCCAAAGTTTCCCGGCAGAACATTGCATTGTAATGACATAATTAATGTTTCTTGCTTCACTTGTCAGTGGTTATGAAGTTGTGGCTGATTGAAATGAAATGCGTATTGCATTTTTTTTCAGTATGTAAAAATTCCGCAAACAACAATTTGTGGCGTTACATTTACATTGCATGTTTATTGTGATCACTTTTAATGCAATTTTTTGAATTCTTAACTGACCTGGGAAACCTTTAGTTCAGATAGCACTGCCACAGTCAAATGAGGATTGTTATTTACAGTCATTTACATTTGGGAGAATGACTTTCTTGTGGAAGCTCACTGCCCTTACATGTGCAAACATGGAAAGCTGGGGGCAGGAAGCTCACATGACACACTATATATGAGAATTGTGCATTGGATATCAGACCATAAACAGACTGCAAAATAAAGGTGAAGGTTTTCTGCTCATTGTGAGTGATGAGAAAAGGTTCAAAAAGAGAGCTCAGATAACTCAGAGAGCCAAAAATAAAGACCCCAGAAGTCTGGTCAATATTTAACTGCTTGCATAAATGCGGTCTTCATGATCTTCTCTATAGACCATCAGTTTGGGATATTGGTTTTCCTCGATTTGACCACTTTCACAGTGATTTGACAAAGCTGCGAGAAACAGGGCTTCTGCAATATCAATAATCCACTGCTGCCAGAGAAGTAAATGAGTGTGCAGTCCACTTGGTTGTGTGAACATGCAGTTTATGGTCTTTGTCTGAACAGCTAAAAATATGTATTTTAATAAATATTTCTAACTTAGGCATAGTTGTGCTTCTGAGGTTGTGGCTCTCTATTATTTATGCTGAGTTGCCCATTTGAGGCCTTGCAGACAAAAAGCTCCCCCAGTCTCTCCCAGAATATCAACTGTACCATCTTGTGTTCTCACCACTCCCATTTCCCTGTCACTTTTCCTAGCTGGCCCAGATTCTTCCAACTGAAGAGAACTTCTTGCTCTGCTTCAGACAGTTTGTCAGCTCCAGCGCTGAGTTTATGGCGGTAAGAGTGTGTTCCTGAGAATATCTGTCACATAGTTTTTTCATAAGAACCTGCCGCTCCTCTTGACCAACTTAATTATTTGATCTCTTCTTTAAGGCACTTTTGAACTTTTTGCACAGGAGGTTCTTGTTCACCGTTAACATTAGCCAGGGCGTACTTACTTCACTCAACCATAAAGTTATAGGCCAGAGTCAGTCAGCCTCGGAGGGCTGGCCACCTGCATTTTCTCTGCCTAACAGTTAATTTCATGAATCAGTTCTTTATGAATGGTTGAAGGTGTATAAATTGAAGGTGTGTTCGACAGGAGTAATCTGGAATATAACCTGCTGGTCTAAATGAGAAATGGTTGCATGTGTGTGCTAAAGGCTTATATATAACAAAAAGATGGCTTAGAGAAAAGGAGGAGTGAATGGTAATAATAATAATATGCCCACTGCATATTAAACATCACCCAAATTCATGTGGGGCATGAAAACAGTCAGCACTTTATTCGTTTATGTGAACTGTTACCTTTGCCATCTCAGTAACCGGTTGATGTAAATAACTAAGAGTCCTCATACAGAGCAGTTATGGGTTGTTTGTGTAAGTAGAAGTGAAAGAGGTTTGCAGAGGAGCTGACACTCTCAGTTGTGATTCATAATAGAACAGGAAAAATCACATTAAAAGCAAAGTATCTTTATCTATAGTTAAAAGAAACCGTTCTGATCGACTCACTTGCTGCCTGGAGAAGTATGCTGTACTCTAAATCACCGATGGTGGAGTGAGAACATTTTCTGCCGGTTCCTCCGAGTTCCTCCGGCTGTGCTGGAAAAATGGGAAAAGCTTTAGTAACTTCATGGCGAAAACCACGCCCAACAGGAAGGAAAACAATCACCTCCGCAGTATACAACTGAAATGCTAACAAAATTGAGCTGGAAAAGGCTAATATTGGCTGTGGATTATTTTCTGGAGACACTTGCAAATAATAAACATACAACTTTTGCTTATCTTACAGAAACATATGAAGACATTGGATATTTGTCTTATCAGTGATGATGCTTGCAGCATTTAAAGTCTCACAACTTCCCCATTCCTTCTGCTAATAGCATCTATTAAATTCAATTCAATTCAATTTTATTTATATAGCGCCAAATCACAACAAAAGTCGCCTCAAGGAACTTTACATTGTAAGGCAGACCCAACAATAATACATACAGAGAAAAACCCAACAATTATATGACCCCCTGTCAGCAAGTACTGTGGCGACAGTAGGAAGGAAAAACTCAATTTTAACAGGAAGCAACCTCCAGCAGAACCATCCTTGGGGGGGTTGGGGAAACCATCTATCGCACCTGGCAGGGATGAGGAACTCTTGAGGAACCCAAGGGTCTAACTTCTGGCAGAACCATCTCATGTCTTTTAGGCTACGTTCACACTGCAGGCGAAAGCGCATCAAATCCGATTTTTTTGACCCTATGTGACCCATATCCGATCATGGTATGACAGTGTGAACGGCACAAATCCGATATTTTCAAATCCGATCTGGGTCACTTTCGTATGTGGTACTGAATCCGATACATATCCGATGTTTTAGAAAGCGACTGCTGTTTGAACGGTCATGTCGCATTAAATCCGTCTTTTACGTCACTGACACAAGACAGACGCCAATTATCAGCGCCGGAGAAGCGCCCGAGAGGACATCGCGAACGCTTCCTGGCCATCCAGTGTAGATGTCAGTGAAACTGTTGGGAAGACAACGTGAACATTTTATTTGTACTGTATAATCTGCAGATTCTGACAGAAATCTGCAACTATCCTTTGAAGCACCGCCTCTCTAAAACAGCAATAAGGATAATTATTAGGTTATTTACATTATTATGTAAATAACAAAATAACTTAAAGCAAAAATTTGGAAACGTAAAGTCCGAAGTCAAACAATATTGTTTGATCTGGGTCTAAACAGAGCGCGTTGTGTGATGTCTTCTTTTGCGCATGCGGCCCAATTTGAGCGTTCACACTAGAGCGCATTTGCTGTCGCATTTTATTTGTAGTGTGAACAAGCAGACAAAAAAATCGGATTTGATCAAAAAATTGGAATTGAGCATTAAGACCTGCAGTGTGAACGTAGCCATAGTCACTATCGATGTGTTTCTCCTGAAAAACTACATTTTTATTAAAAAAATACTTCTTACTTCCTCAGTCTGTCAGAAATAGAAGCCTTTAGTCATTTTACAGTTTTTTGCTAGTAGATAGAATTAACAGGAGGCACTTTCACACAGTCAAAATTCAATAGAGACCAGAAACAAAAATCAACATTTACCCAAATTTGTGGGAAACTTTTGTCTCAGAATATTATTAAATGGTTAAGTGGAAAGTGGAGAAACTCTACCAACTTTACCCTGTGAATACTTACTGCTACCATTTATACTAAACATTTTCTGAAAAGTGCCGCTTTGAATTTTGGATAATGGGTGAAGAAGAAGTAGCAAAAAGCCCTGGAGACCGATATAGATCTATATCCTGAAAGGTAGCAGAAACAGAAAATAATCTATTCTACCAAATATCTCAAGAAGATGAGACAAAATGGCAGATTTCGTGTTAGATCTGCTAAATGGAAAAAATGAAGCCAATTAGAAACCAATTACATATGAGGAAGAGGCTGTCCTTGTCTCCTGTGTCATATTGAGGAGGAATAATGAAATGAGAGAAGGGAAACGAATGAAAGAGAAGGTGTGCGAAGAGAGAAGGATACAAAGGGCAAACGAGCGAAAGCAGGAACAGAGGAGACGTAAATGAAATGTCGATGGGAAGTTGAGAGCCAGAGTTTGAGAGCATAAAACAAGAGAGGGGAGATTAATCAGTCTTTGCTGAAGGGTGCAGGGAGGAGGAAGGGGGCAGAGAGGTTTTTAAAGGGTTAGAATGAGGAAGCGGAGCCTTCTATTTTCAGAGTCATATATAATGGATAACACCACTGTAGCTCCTCTCTGCAGAACCCAGAGGAGGCGAGGAGGAGCAGAGAGAGGGGAGGAGAAGGAGGAGAACAAGAAGGGGGAAGGCCATCCATCTTTGATAAGGAGCCCTTCTCTGGACAGGGACAGCTGCTAGATTAAAACATTCATTAAAATGACTTTCTCTCCCCTCTTTCCTCTCTTTGTCCACCGTTGCCCTCTGCTCTGTATGTGGGCAAATAGGATTGTATTGAAAACTGTATGATTACAGTGATGGTCCAGGCTTTTGTGGTCGGCTGCTCTGGAACGATTTCTGCTGTGCACCAGAGAAAAAAGGCAAACCCTTGGCATAGTCAAAGAGTAAGCTGGGAGTCGATCAGAGAGGATTTATTCAAGGGGAAAGAATGTAAATCACTCTGGAGACGAGCTTCTCTGTGCTTTTGAGCTGAGAAAATGCTTTCAATCGATTGCTTCAGTTTGTTTCGTTGATTTCTTTTTAGGCATGGAGGCGATATGATACAGATCGCAGTGGCTACATTGAAGCAAATGAACTGAAGGTAAATTCTCAACAGCATTAAATCAAATATTAAGAAGCACTGACACGTGTTTATTAATTTGACCATATGTGATCAGTAACATGCAGTGTCTCATTTATTACATACATTGTTTTAACCTGTTGTCATACTTATTTTATGCATTTTTTTCTCTTTTCTCCCCCTACACACATTCATTTGCACATCAACACACACAATAACAAAGCACACCCCCTAAAATGTAATTATCAAATAGTATGAACTAAGAAGCTGCACATGTCCCAAAAATCTTAAATCTCTGTATTTTCTTACACCTTTCATTCCAACATTTTTTGGACATTTTAAATATATACAATATATCTTTATTTGTATGCATACTTGTATGTATATTTAAATTTTGCTTCACACCTGCATGCTTTGTTTTTGGTATCAAATAAATCAAAGGGAAAAAAAAAGTTTTGTGTCATTATCATAGACTGTATAGCAAAGATGGACGTACCTAGCGTAACCCATTGTTTATGGAGTCTGGTTTTAGGCTTTGATTTTGGTTTTTAAACAGTCTATTAATGCTTTTTTGTTTTTTGTTTTTAGAGCTCGTAGCAACCAAATTTGGCTAACAAACCCCAAATACAAAGTTTTGAGCTGATGCTAGCTTCATTATCAAGGTGCTTTTAGAGTATCACTCTTCAAAATTGGATCACAATCCAATTTAAATAAACAATATAAATACATAAAAACGTAAAAATATATGTTTCAAAAAGCAGCAGCACCATGGGCACAGTTTAAAATAATGAGAAATCCTGTTCAGTGACCTGAATTAGCTTGAGTAAATAGCTAACAGCTACAGCCTGTCAGTATAAACATCTCTAACAAGGTGAACTTTGATTTAACTGCATACATTTTGACAAAATTCATCTTTGTATAGTTTTGATCAAGGGGAAATAAGCTAAGAGACCAAAACAGTTTTTGATCAAACTGACTCACTTTTGGAGCCAGCCTCAAGTGGCCACAAGAGGAACTACAGCTTTTGGCTTAATTTTTTTTTTTTTAAAGAGAAGGATACAGCCCTCATGCTTGCACACTCACTATGTGTCAAGGCCGGATGGCCGGTGCGTTGTGTGGACCCAAACGCAGACAAAACGAGGTGTGAAATGTGAATAACCAAAAGGGGAGCTGTTTCATATAGGCTGAACAGAGTAACGAAAAGGCTGAAGTGAGCTAAACTATAACTAAACCTGACAAAGAACGAATGACAATTCACACCATAAATACAGAACAGGGTAAAAGGGGAAGAGGAAACACAAGGGGAACACAGCTGGAGCGAATAAACATAATGACACAGGATGAAGCAAAACCGTACACACTGAATACAGGATGCGACACTGTCAAAGTAAAACAGGAAACACTTCGACACAGACTAAAGTGTACGGCTTCACATGGGACCAGGAGGAAAGAACAGACAGGGGAAGGCAAAAGAAGGAGACACAAAAAGGGAAACACTGAAACAATTAAGGAAGATGAGACACAGAGGGAGAGAGAGAGAGAGACGAGGCAGGCTGGGGAAAACATACATGACTGCACATTACAGACAGGGGAGAATGGAATGAAACACCAGGAGGGCACATGTAAACAGAAAGGGGAGACGAAACACAAAGACGTGACTGGGACCTGGGGAACGAGGAAACAAGAGACACAGAGAGGGGAGAGACGTAGATGACACGACAGACATAGAGGACACAGAGGAGAGACCAAGACACAAGGGGAACCTAACAGACAAGAAACAGGGAATACAAAGAACTCAGAACATAGAATAAACTCAAGACTAACCAATGAACCTTAAATCACCATAAAGCATATTCACCAAAACACAGGAAACTCAAAACGCTGGGTCAAATGACCCAGAAGCTCGAACCATCAATTATTAATAATCAGTTTAGCATAGATTTATGAAGTAGATACTGTTTGCCCAGCACTTAACTTTAAATACCGATAGAAGTAGAAATGCCTTGGATTTATTTATGTTTTTCTTATAGCTGAATGTGGCATTCTTTTGAAAAATATAAATTGTTTGCCACTGAATATTTTCAGTGTGTCATCTTTTTCTTTTTTTTAATTCATGTGAGCATATGGATGAGCCAAACCGGGAAGTACTTTTGACTCAGGAGAGATAAATGTCTGCTTCACAGGAAATTCCCTACTGACCTCAAGCGTTTCCTTTTTCTTTTTTATGTAGCGAGGATTCAGATACAAAAAAAAAAAAGCTTTACTGATTACACAAAGGTTAGTCATTCAAACACCTCTAGGAAATGTTTTGTCAAATTATATAAAGGAAAGTGCACCACGGTGGCAAGCTGCGGATTAATTGGGGTCAGTGATTACTCATTGTGTACAGATTTGGCTGCTCGGGTAGTTGTGGGAATAAGATCTCTTCCAGCTGACCAGGTGCAGATGAGTTACTCAGGTGTGGCTTTTTGAAAGCTTTAGAAAAAGTGCAGATGAGATCTCAGGAAGCAGACATGTGTCTCACCACATAATTGTGAGCAGACGCGGAAAATATTGACTCAAGTAGCGCATAACTGATACCTTTGGTCTAATGCTACTGGAGTACTTTATTTATAGAAGATGTTATACTGTGCTAATTTCAGAAGGAATTGTAGTTTTTGCTGCTCTACATGTACTCTTCAATTCTGATTTCAAAAACAAAACACCAGATAAACCAATAAATCAAAATATAATTTAATAATTCAGTGTCTCAGTTTTTTTCTTCTTTTTTTGTCCTGTTTTCTTCATTTCTTTCTCTTACTCTTGCATTTCTCTCCCATACCTAATTTTCCCCATTTTTTCTTTTTCAAATATGGTAAAGAAAAAAAACCCAGCCAGCCCAAACTTCAACTCTCATTAATATAACTTTATTTTGCATGTTTAGGTTTTTTTTGATACATTAGGGTTATATTCTCCAGGGCTTATTGCAGATGTTTTGAGTGTTTTAAGTTTTTCAGATTGTTAGCATATGTTACGTAAATGTAAATGCATCTTCATCTTCATCTAAGATCTCTGTATTTGTTTTCTGGACATTTTGCCTCAGCTTAATGGAAGGCCAGGCCCAGCCGCTGGCTCTTTTTACTAATCCATGGGTGCTTTTCATTATGCCTCTTCGCTTCACTCTCTCGTGTCTTGTTCTCGGTTCTTAGCTCCTCCTGGATATAAGAGAGAGATGAAAGGAAGAGATATAAAGGCGGAGGAGCTAAAGCTGCTGAATGCTTAGTTTTAGTAGTGTAATTGCATGTCATGCCATTTGATAAAATTCTTCCATATAGGATGTGCATATGTTTAATTGCAAAAGCTCTTCCAAAAGCCTTCTTTCCAGTTGCTCCTCATCAGCCAGACTTGCATTTTAGGGCACTGCAAGATCCTCCATGATGGGGAATGATTTTTGGTTCATGGGAGGAGAGAGAACACAAGGAAGCACAAGTTAGCATAATGAAAAGCACCCTGTGTGTCTCTGTCCTCAGGGCTTTCTGTCAGACCTGCTGGAGAAAGCTAACAGACACTACGATGAGCAGAAGCTGCAGGAGTACACACAGACCATAGTAAGACTTGCTCTCTTGCACATTCAAACACTCAGTCACACAAGCTCAGTTTAACTGGACAAACTTTACACTTAGCGTTGGAAACAAAAAGCTGACAATTTTACGAAAAATGCAATTTTTCAAAGAGAGTAAGACAGTTTCAAGTTTTGCGATTCCGCCCATCTATTGTGCTTTGTGGTGCAAAGGAAGACTCTTATCTTGTAAACAACATCTTAGGAAATGCTTTCAGTCGTATAAAATAAGGAGAAAAATAGTAAGAAAACAGTAATGAAATTCTGATTGTGAATGCAATCTTTAGAAGTTGCTTCACTAGAAGAAAACTAAACTGTATACATTTGTGATGAAAGACATATGTCTAGCAATTTGTGGAGTGGTGGCTGCAGCCCTGTGCGGCTCACTGGTTGTGACCCATCATGTCCTGCAGGTTGTGAGACTGCAGCCCAGATGTGCTAACATCTGCTTCTTTCTGCAAGCCCCAGAGCTGAGCTGACCTAATTTTCTGAAGCAGTTTCTTCATAGATAAACTTATTGTTACTTCATCTAGTGCAGAGGGAAATATTAGAGATAAAGCAAAAAACAGAGGCTGAGATTAATGTAAAAAGAATGGGTAATTTTAATCAGCATGCTGCTATGATGCAGGCAGTTTTGCTAATTGATGAAAAATGTATAAGGTGTAAACTGATGACTAAAATTAGCCTAGCTTACACTCACCAAACATCACTGTCCTAATGAAGAGGAAATAATACAGTACTGCCAGCAACAACGGGCATAATACCCATGCATGATCTCTACTTATGCAATCGCTGTTCACATCTGTGTCACCTTCAGTCTCCAAAGAATCAAGCTGACCAAATGTGCTTAGATTTTATGCACACAGTTATTACATTTAGTTATGACATATGTACAGTCCAAATTTTGTCTTCCAAAAGGGTCCAGGAAAAACACCAAACCTTCAGTGATGACATATTTTCCTGCTGTCTTGTTCCTCAGAACAAATTAGACCACAGATGCATCCCACGCTACCTCTGGAAGTAGTTTGAGTGATCCGTCAGTTATTTTCTGGGTTAATTGTTCAGCCAATAAAAATGCTCATCACTATTTTCATAGACCACAATGACATCAAGATGCCTTATTGCATCTGACAACAGCGCAAAACTCCTAGGTATTTTTTACTGTGTGTCAGGTTTTCATTTAATAAATAATTTAACACTCTTCGAGTTAAAAGAGTGGGTCAGTCTCCATTTTATTATTCTTTTCCTCCAATGTAACTCTCTTCTAAACCTTCTGGCTTATTGTGTAAGGAAAATCTGCCACACTGGGTGAAAAACTGAAGCAAGGTTTATAGACCGCTGCTTTTAGTGTTCCTGTTAGACATGTAGAGTTAAGGAAGAAAAAAAGAAGTGGTGAATATATCATAAATTTATGGCTACTCCTTCGGCGTCTCAGCCAATGAAATGCACGGGACCACATTTACCTTTACTTTGACAGAGTATACCTATAAAAAGCTTCCTTTCACTTTCTCCTCTGTTCTACTTCTGCTTTGTAGCTTAAGATGTTTGATCTGAATGGAGATGGGAAGCTGGGCCTGTCAGAGATGGCAAGGTAATATGTAATTTTGCTTGTTTCTGTTCATTGTGTAAATGTTGAAGCACATTGCCCGCTGATGCTCATTCACTGTCAAAGAATGTGAATAATTTAACAACTATTGTGTCTGCTAATGAAGTCCCTCTCTGCTGCAGGCTTCTTCCTGTACAGGAGAATTTCCTGCTGAAATTCCAGGTAGGGGACAAACATGGGGCTGAAATAAAAGCAAAACAGAAATGATATATTATACTTGGAGAACGCCACTGAATTACATAATACACTGTAACCATTTTATAAATTTATGATTCACAGGCCTGTTTTTGATCATGGTTAAAGAAGATATTCATTGACTCTTCAAAAGTAGCTTTGTATAATTCACAGTTTAAAATAATCCTTATATATATATTATAGTGGGTCTTACTGCTTCATATCAATTCATCCACTGTCTGAAACAAGCTGTTGTAGCACCTTTCACTTGAAGCCCACTTTCATCTGATTGGCTGTCCCTCATAACCGACAGGGTGGAACAGGCTGTGGGCGGGGCTTCTCTGCTTAGAGACAGAGCTGTGTGCTGGACCATATTAGAGATATCCATCCTCAGCTGACATATAGAGTCAGGAGTAAAGAAGACTTGAAATCAAGCCTGAGGTTTTGGCTAACAGTAATTAGTTGACTATAAACTGCCCTCCTTATTTGAAAAATTCACCATGTTTCATATGAGCATACACCACAGTTGGAGTTCATATGTGACAGAAAACAAAGTATATTGGGTCTAAGTTAGCTGCACAGAACCATGTTTTTTTATGTTATTTTTTATAGTCTTGTAATTAAAGTGAAACCTTCTGGTTACAGGGTGTCAAGCTGACTTCTGAGCAGTTCAATGCCATCTTCACATACTATGACAAGGTAGGTGACATGTTATCAAAAGTGGGAAAGTTATGAGCTGAAATTCAATAAATGTGATTTTTTTTTAAAAAATAAAAATATGAAAGGAAAAGAACCAAGACTATAATGAAGCTATAAGGCTGTCTTTTATTTAATTAAAAACCAGGTTTGATTTTTTCTTTTTATCATTAATGACTGATAAAAATTGTGGTGTGTGGGGTATGTTTTCCAGTCTCAGAAGGATATGTCAGAAAAAGTTTTAGAACAACTGCTTTAGTGTACTTTGGCAAGAATGGATTCTTTGATCTGTCTTTCTGCAACGTTGGGAGCTCTCCCGGGGATTTCCTCCATGTGTTCTGAGCTAGATTGGCGTCTGCAACAACACCACACACGAGAACCTCATCAAATCTAGTTATTTTCTTAGCGACAACTCCGTCTCCCATGAGTCTTACCTATGGGGAAACGTTTAAGGCTTCAGGCTGTTGTTACATGCTCGTGAAATCATTGTGAAAATAATTAATGGTTAGTGCACAGAAAGCCTAGCAGAATGGAAGTGTGTCTGAATAAGGGTGGGACTCTTTACAGTGTAAAAACACGCCAGCTTGAGTCAAGCTGTCTGGGTGACTCAGTGCTGTTTGTTTAGGAGATCCCTTTTTGTTAAAATCATGAATATGTAAATTCTGTCTTTTACCTTGGGCACTCTTCATTTACCTAGGGAAATGAGTCAGGCTTGGCACACCTGTCCTTTTGTAAACAGCCCAGGGTGGCTGAGCAGTGGTTTGGTTAATGGGCATATTTTCCACATTAGCAGTAGAACAGTGGGGAGGGACTGTGGTACAAGACGAGAGAGGGAGAGAGCAGCGCTCTGTGCATCTGTTATATCATTTTTCTTGTTTATGGTATCGTGTGTGTTTTGCACAGCTGAGGGACCAGCCATAATCTAAGTAGCTATAAGAAGGCTGACTCAGTTTTTTTGAGGAAATAAACAATTCAGCTTGATGTGACACAGCGCTGGCGCTTGTTAGCCCAGTTTTTAGCATTATCTTAATGTTCAAAATGCTTTTCATGTTTCCCCGATTTATATCAGTGATGAAAAACAGTAGTGAAAAGTAAATTAATTAAAGTAAATTAAAGTATTCGCCTTACTGCTTTTTCAGCAACAGTGATTCAGCTGCTGCCTGAAATTCATCCCCTGTGTAACCAAAAGATGGGTAATATCCTAATGTGAACTACATGAAACTACAAAATGCTAAACTTTGAAATGTAGAAGTATATTATAATTGCTTCATGTTTTTTATGACAGAACAGCTACACTGCTCACGTGCAGCTCTGCACAAACGAGAAGACAGGATGCAGACACTTATAAAAAAAATAAAATAAAATAAAAATTAGAAATAGTTTTCTGTGCCCTGCTGTAGCAACAAGTAGAAGGGCTGCAAAATGACCGTTTATCTAATAAGTTCACTTTGAAGCACAAGGCGAGTCCATGTAAATCCATGACCTTAAGTCATGTCAGTGCACTGACATTGTGATTAGAGAAAGACTAAAAACAAACAGCTATTTCCATATTCATGTTTTCACGCTCTGTGTTTTTGTGCTCTCTTTTTGTCCCATACTAAAGTAGTATGGTTGGCAAATTTGTATAGAGCCGTCTACAGCAGCGATGGAAGGGGGGTTTGGAGGTTGCGTGCGTATTCATGTCTTGCATCAGACTGAAGGCTTGCACTCTCTTCACTCTCTCTAGTTCACTAGTAGAGGACAGGGTGGAATGTTTAATTATAGATTAGCCACTGCGGTCCATTCATGTAGTCCCCCTCTGCGTATGGAGCACTTGCATTTATGTGTGTAATTAGTTTCATCATTTTGTTATGAGCTCAGGCCCCTGCAGCAGAAACACGGGCAGCTGCCGAGTGGTCGAGGGCCGGGCAAAGTGTGGCCGGTCAGCTGAACACTAACGTGGCTCACAGTGCCACGGCCCCACGCTGTGCAAGACTTGAAAATGTCTGAAAAGCAAGATGGCGAGGAGCAGAACTGAGACAGACTGGCTGATACCTGATGTTGCTCTGCTTTCCCATAGCACTGCAGAGTGCAGTCTTTTATCCTTAAAGGAAAAATAAATAGAATTTACACTTTATTCCCAAGATCTAGGACACTTCAGTCTGGCTTTGTGAACATCAAAGAGCATCTCCCAGAGTTAAAAAAAAAAAAAAAAAAAAAAGACTGGCAAGACACTCAGCTCTGAAGTCATCTTGAGACCGAGCCTAGATGAACAGAACATGTTTTGTGCCACTTGCCAAGGGAAAATGTCCAATAATTTGGGCTTACTTTCTGGCCCTAAACTCTATAAACACGGCTGTGAGACATAGCTCATTAATTAGCAAAGGGGCTCCGTATTAACTTCGCAACTAACCCCGTGCACAGAGTTTTGAATGGGAAGTCTTTTTTAAATCATTTGCCGATTGCTGCCACAAAATACTGAATGAATGAAGTCGAGCAGCAGCGAAAGGAAAAATCAAGTAGCTCTGAATCAAAACATTGTTGAAAAAAGACTGCCTTTACTTTAAAGAATGAATTAGAAGAAGGGAATGAAAATATATATGTGACATCTATATTTTCAAAAGCTGTGGTAAAATTGTTACAGTATCATTATTATTAACAGTAATTAATTGTCTCCATTATGATTGTTTGTGAATGAAAATTACAATCATGATGTTTTTGGTGACTCCTTCCAGGATGGAAATGGCTACATTGATGAGCAGGAGCTGGACGCTTTGCTACGAGACCTTTACCAAACAAACAAGAAGGTAAGATGGGTGTTTACTCAAGGTGATCAGTCCTACAGCCTGTATATACTGTCTGCTAGTGCATAGTGACAAGAGTGCAAGGGAAGCGGGATCTGCTATGATGTATGATTTGGAGACAGGGGCACTAATAAAAAGACAGGGGGCCTAGCTGGAGATGGCAGAGTTGAAGATGTTAAGAATTTTATTGGAGTGACTAAGATGTGCATGATACATGAGAAAGAGTTGGAAAGGCAAGGCTGATTTGGACATGTGCAGAGGAGGGATAGTGGATAAGCTGGAGAAAGGATGTTGAGTATAGAGCTGCCAGGAAGGAGGAAAAAAGTAAGACCTCAAAGGAGGTTCATGGATGTAGTAAAGGGGGATATGCAGAGGGTTGGTGTGACAGATGCTAAGGATTGGGGAAGCAGATGATTTGCTGTGGTGACCCCTAAAGGTAGGAAGATTGGCGCATGCTAACACCTGTACTGTATGATATGTGTATGCACCACATGTGGTTTGCATTTGAACTCCTTAGTTTTTATTCTGGGTTCTTCAATCCAATGTGTTTGTGGTCTAAAAATGTATTTTAAACAGAGCATTCTGCTAGTCCATGGTATGCCTGGTGTTGATTTAAGGGTAATAATAGTTTATCACCTCTCTCAACGATGTATTTATTAGGCTAATTAGAAGTGAGCGTATATTACTTTTTGGCTGACATCACAGTAAGGCATACATTAAATCAAACTAAATGTGGGTGGCACAGTGGTGCAGTGGTTAGTATTAATGCCTTAGAATGAAAAAATACCTGCCTAAGCTGAACCTCTTGGTTGGCTTAAGCCTTCTTGTGCGGAGTTTGAACTTCCTCCCTGTGCCTGCATGGATGACTTCTATCGAAACTGAGCACAGACTAAGGATGAGAATGTGGTAGTCCCATGGAATACACCAAGTACTAGCAACCTGTCCAGGGTGAGACAGAAAAGTTTCAAGATCTCATTTAGTGCATTTAGTATTCTAGCAAAATGAACTGCACATCACTACATTGTACTTTTATTTATAGTCTACACAGTGTCTCAACTCTTTTTGGCAAAAGGGCTGTATATCCATACAAAGCCTAGTAGGTCTTTCCTTCAACATTAGCTACCAAAGCTGTTTAAAGCGCTCTTTGGAAAGATAAACACTTGAATTCAAGCCCAACAGAGCCCCATTTAAATTATCCTGAGATATGTACAGTAGATAGATTTTTTCTCCCCCTCGCTAGCAGCACTACAGAGTGATGTTTTGATGAGTGAGTCGCCATATGTTGAGCTCCGGTAAGCAAACATGGATACTCTAAAAACTGGTCTTTGTAATATATTACAGAAATGCCCCATACACAAAACCTTTTTGGTGAGGAAAAAAGATGATTGCAATCAGAAATTCTTATGCTTAAAATACGACTCAGACTACTTTTCACTATTTTGTTTCAAACCTTTTATCTTCAAAGAGATAGAACAGTTAAAACAAAAGAACTTGCCTTGGATTTACTTTTCTGTCATTCAGTTTTCTAGTCAGAAACATACTAACATTTTTTAGTTTCCTCAATATCTTGAAAATAATCAAAACCTAATGCTGGGAGGAGAGTAGGGGAATATTCATCAAAATGAGCTACAAGAGCATAACATGTTGCTTTTTGGCCTCCTCAGTGTATCATATCACCCTGTCTCTCATTCAGGAGGTGGACCCCACAAATCTGTCGGGCTACAAGCAGAGCATCATGAGCCTATCTGACGGAGGGAAGCTCTACCGTGGCGAGTTGGAAATTGTCCTCTGCAGGGAGCCAATTGTGTGACTCTTCCTTCTTTCTGTTCACATATCATCATTTGCTCTGCCTGCCCCACCCTCTTCCCCTAGACCACATCCACTTCCAGCTGAGTGGCAACATATGTATATCAGGTGCATGTGCCGGACACCTCCCGCCCCAATCATTACCTAAGCCTGGTGATAAGTGCACTGTCAGCACCAACAGCTCTTCTTCTCTAAACCTTGTTTTTTTTGTTTTGTTTTTTGCTACCTTACCTCTACTAATCATGACCCATCTGAATCCCTGTAGCTCTCTCTAGTAACCCTCCCACATCTTCCATTCCTGACCTCATCCCTGCCCATGCTGTGCGTGACTTGCAACTCCTGACCAAAAGTCTCCCTAATGCCACCAACATGCCCTGATGATAACTGCTATACCTTGACCCCAGCTTTACTGACCCCTTTGTTCCCTTGCTTTTTCAACTTTGCATTAGATACAATATAGTCAAAGAAAACTGCAGACAGATGTGTTTGAACTGATTGCATTTATAATCTGTGATGGAGCTGATATTAATTTTCCATCTCTGTTTCTCCTGAAACTATCTTGTTCCATTAAAACTCTTGTGTATCATTGCCATGAAAGGATTTTGGTTTTCAGTGTTTGTTTTTTGGCTGATACTGTCAATTGAAAATATTAATAAAATATCTTAAGATAAAATCATGTTTGACATGATTTTGTGTGAGTGACTGAGAGTGGTACATTACCATGCAGACCTCCCCTTGCCTATTTCAGGTATGCAGTGTTTCGCTATTCTGTCAGTTGCCTGATACATCCTGTTGTGGTGACCTTTTGCGTACCAGCTTGGCCATTTTTTATCAAGGACTCCCAGCTTTTCCTGCTCCCCCACCTTCAATCCGCAAGCAAAAGTGTAAGAAGGATTAACGATGGTTGCAAATCCCAACAAGAGTGAGACGGTGTGCAGTTTAAGGCTTTAGTGAAGTTACTTTGGAGACATTCGAAAACTGGAATCAGCTGATGTTAGCCATCAGTATTAGGCTACAGGAAGCAGTGGGTCTAATGTTTTGGTTTTTTTGTAGCTTCAGTGGAATAAAGATGATGAAGGGCACAGTATAGGTCTTGCTGTAGCATTGACTTAGCTGCTGTTATTTACAGGATAACGTCTTTCCCCCATTTGCATAATGAAAATGACTGAAGAAATAGGTGGCAATAGGTAAAATAAAACAGCATTACAGAAATCCTCCGCTCCCTAGAGATGCAGAAGTAATTCTGGACCGCTGCACAAAACACAGCCTGACCTACAGTTCTCGCTGACATGAATTTAAAGTGAAAATGGAACTGGCTTTCAGCCTTATTCAGTTCTGTGGGAATTAAATGTCAACACCAAATAAAGGACTTATGAAGTTTACTCAAGTCCAAATATACTGATGAAATATGTTGAGGATGGAATAATAATTGTGGCTTGATTGAG
The DNA here is from genome assembly GCF_001858045.2 of Oreochromis niloticus. Lineage (NCBI taxonomy): Eukaryota > Metazoa > Chordata > Actinopteri > Cichliformes > Cichlidae > Oreochromis > Oreochromis niloticus. The sequence goes on from NC_031972.2 coordinate 7,465,904, forward strand.
GTTTATAAGTCACCGGCTAAATTATATCATCAAGGAGAGCTAATAGGATTTGACTTGACCAAAAAAGTACCTGAAAAGCTTTAAATGTCAGTAGAAACATGTATGCAGAGCCTGTTACGTAAGAGCTGCAATAAAATATAACTACAGAACTTAACCTTAACAATTATTTAAACTGACAGCCTCAAAATCTTGGCTGAATTCCAGCACAGGAGGCATTCAACTCCTCCAGTTGAATGCAGGATAGGAGGTTTTCCCTGCAGCTGAGCTGACATGTTACTCCTGAGGTAGTAGGACAGGACAAGATATTTCTACTAAAACTCCTGTAATCGGGTTGACATGCTTTTAAAGCAATGTGAATAATACAGCAGCCACACAAGTGCCCCATCATACCGAGGAACTGGTGCAAATCCACGTCAATTAAACAGGAGCATTTAAATCTTTATACACACATCTGTACAAGAAAAGTGTGTAGGTCACTGGAAAAAAATTTAGCAGATGAGAAGTCCTATTTAGTGAGGTTCAGTTATTATTGCAGGAGGCAATGGCCATACAGTACATAGCAATCACAGGAAAATGTTAAATTGATCACAAAGTTAGCAAATCCTAAATAAAGTCACCTGTACAGAAGGTACACCCTACTAGCAGGTTGGAAGCCCTTTTTGCCTTCAAAACTTCTTCAATTCTTCACAGTATATATTTGACCAGGTACTGGAACCAACCCTCTTAGATGATGGTCCATATTGGCATGAAAGGAACACACAGCTGCTGAAGATTTGTCAGCTGCATGTCCAGGATGCCTGTCTGGTTCCTGCAGAGTGCCACCACATCCCAAAGGTCCTCTGCTGGACTGAGAACTGTTGCCAGTGGAGACCATTTGAGTATAGTGAACTCACTGTCAAGTTCAAGAATACAGTTTTAAGTAATCTGAGCTTTGTAACATGGCACATAATCCTGCTGGAAGCAGCCATGAGAATATTGGTACACTGTTGTCATGAAGGGATGGGCATGAGCAACAATTTTCAGGTAAGCTGAAAGATTCATACAATGATTATTTGGTTCGAGGGGACCCGAAGCATACCAAGTAAATATCACCGACAGTAGTTCACCACCCTCAGCAGCCTGAAACATTGACACAAGACAGGATGGACTCATATGTTTATTTTGGTTATGCCACATTTTGACACTACCATCCAAATGTTTTTGTGGTTTTCTGCTTCTTTAGCACATCTGCTATAAGATCTGACCTGGTGACCATTCAGAGATGTTTTTCTGCATGCCATTGTTGTAATGAGTGATTATGTACAGTGTACATAATGTACAGTTAGGTCCATATATATTTGGACACTGACACAGTTTTTTTACCTGTTTACTAAAAGATATTCCAGTTATAGTCATATAATGGTTATGGGTATACTGAGTAGACTCTCAGCTTTCATTTGAAGGTATTCACATTCAAATTGGATGAAGAGTTTATAAGTTTCAGCTCCTTAACATGTGCCAATCTCTTTTAAAGGGACCTAAAGTAATTGGACAATTGACTCAAAGGCAATTTATTGGGCAGGTGTGGGCGTTATTTCATTATCAATTAAGCAAATAAAAGGCCTGAAGTGGATTTGAGGTGTGGTGCTTGCATTTGGAAGATTTTGCTGTGAACAAACAACATGCAGTCAAAGGAGCTCTCCATGCAGTTGACCCAAGCTGTGAAAACAGAAAAAAACCAATCCGAGAAATTGCTACAATATTAGGAGTGGCAAAATCTACTGTTTGGTACATCTGAGTAAGAAAGAAACACCGGTGAACTCAGCAACACAAAAAGACCTTGACATCCACGGAAGACAGCGGTGGCTAATGATCGCAGAATCCTTTCTATGGTGATGAGAAACTCCTCATTTTTGCATGTCAACCAAGTGAACAACACTCTCCAGGAGAAGGCATATCGATGTCCAAGTCTACCATAAACAGAAGACTAACAGCAACTGCATGAAAGTAAGTACAGAGGGTTCACTGCAAGGTGCAAGCAACTCATAAGCCTCAAGAACAGAATGATCATGATCTGTATCATGGAGCAGAGAAACGATCACTGAGTTGTCTGCAAACCTGACTATATATCTGTCCTGGTAGAGGCTTTGACACTCATTTGTATAAAGAACAAATCAAAGTGGGGAAAGGACACATGCTTGAGGTTAACCGGTGGAAGATAAAAGTACATCTGATGAACTACAGGGTGGGCCATTTATATGGATACACCGTAATAACATGGGAATGGTTGGTGATATTAAAGTCCTGTTTGTGGCACATTAGTATATGTGAGGGGGCAAACTCCTCAAGATGGGTGGTGACCATGGTGGCCATTTAGAAGTCGGCCATCTTGGATACAACTTTTCTTTTTTCAATAGGAAGAGGGCCATGTGACACATCAAACTTATTGGTAATGTCACAAGAAAAACAATGGTGTGCTTGGTTTCAACGTAACTTTATTCTTTCATGAGTTATTTACAAGTTTCTCTTTGTTCACAGCCATTGACATGTCGAAGAGGTTAACACGTGAGGAGCGGATCGAAATTGTGTTGAAATCTGGTGAACGCAGTAACCGGGTCATTGCAGCAGATTTCAATGCAAGACACCCTACGAGACCACCCATCTCCCATGCTACAGTTAGCAAACTGCTTGCTAAGTTTCGTGAAACTGGTTCAGTGTTGGATTTGCCAAAATGTGGACGCAAGAAAACTGTCACTAATGAAGAAACATCAGTGGCTGTCCTAGCTTCATTCAGCAAGAGCCCACAGCGTAGCACTCGCCGCATGTCACTGGAGAGTGGCATTAGTCGAACATCCCTTCGGCAGATATTAGCTACTCACAAATGGCACCCTTACAAACTCCAGCTACTTCAGCATCTCAATGAGGATGACCCAGATCGGCGCACAGAATTTGCAGAATGGGCAAAACAAAAATTGGAACAGGACCCTCAGTTCACGCAGAAGATTTTGTTCAGTGATGAGGCAAACTTTTATGTGAATGGTGAAGTTAACAAACAAAACCACCGCTATTGGTCTGACACTAACCCACATTGGATGGATCCCTCCAAGACTGTTGGAACAACAAAAGTGATGGTTTGGTGTGGTATATGGGGTACAACGATAGTGGGTCCATTCTTCATCAATGGAAACCTCAAGACCACTGGATATTTGAAATTGCTATATGATGCTGTGTTTCCCTCTTTATCCACTGAAGCTGGAACGTTCCCTGAGTTTTTCCAGCAAGATGGTGCACCACCACATTATGGGTGCCAGGTCCGAGCATTCCTAGATGAACAGTTTCCTGGAAAGTGGATTGGTCGTCGTGGGCCAGTTGAATGGCCCCCAAGGTCTCCGGATCTGACCCCCTTAGACTTTTATCTTTGAGGTCATCTGAAGGCAATTGTCTATGGTGTGAAGATACGAGATGTGCAGCACCTGAAACTACGGATACTGGATGCCTGTGTTGGCATTTCTCCTGTGGTGTTGCTATCAGTGTGTGAAGAGTGGGAGAAGAGGGTTGCACTGACAATCCAACACAATGGGCAGCACATTGAACATTTTATGAGTGGTCAGAAACTTGTAAATAACTCATGAAAGAATAAAGTTACGTTGAAACCAAGCACACCATTGTTTTTCTTGTGATATTACCAATAAGTTTGATGTGTCACATGGCCCTCTTCCTATTGAAAAAACAAAGGTTGTATCCAAGATGGCCGACTTCTAAATGGCCACCATGGTCACCACCCATCTTGAGGAGTTTGCCCCCTCACATATACTAATGTGCCACAAACAGGACTTTAATATCACCAACCATTCCCATTTTATTACGGTGTATCCATATAAATGTCCCACCCTGTATTGTTGACTCTCACTTTCGGAGGTCTATCCGTTAAAAAGTCAATAAGCCAAGAAATCAGACCAGAATCCAGATTAAATGTACTGGTGAGACATCTTACTTAAAACATGGGGCTGAATTCAATTAAAAGCAGAAGAAAATTCCACAAAGACCAAATGGGAAAAGTTTTGTACACCCTCGAAGTGCTTCAGAACCGAGTGGAGCAAGGTGCACACAGCATCCTCTATCTCCCTACCTGTTCTATATGAGAATTGGAGGGGGTCTAATTTTGGCATACAAAACTTCAGTTTTTACAAGTTTCTCAAAAGTTTTCATCACAAGGGAAGTCAAAGCAACAGGCCGAAAATCATTTAAAGATTTAGGTGCCTTAACTTTGGGCACTGGTACAACAATGGAGTCCTTCCAGCTTCGAGGAACTACAAAACTCAAGAGACTGTGAGAAAAGAAGAGAAAAAAAATCCCAGCCAACTGCTCCACACAATTTTTAAGAAGATGTCAATTTATTTTATCTAGGTCTTGACTTTTCTTCTCTTTCACCCCCCTAAATAATTTACAAATCAATGATTTCTTTATACTAATAACTGACTGTTATGGGGAAACATCCCTATACTCAGCAAATTCTTTAATAAAATCATGAATGTTAAAACGATTAGAAAACATGTTCAAATCATTTGCAAGTTGAAGGTTGTACATTCCTCCAAAAGAAATGGGACACTTTTGTGATTGCAAACCAATAATGGACTTAAACCCCTCCGAGCAATGACTGCACTTTGTATTTGTATTTTGTTTGGGTTTTTTTTAGCAAACTTCAGTTCTCTTTTAACTCTGCTTTTGCAGCTCTCTGCTGTGAACAACATCACCACGGTTAAATGTTTCTCTGACTTATAATATTTTTCAAAGCTTTAGACACCCAAGGTTTGTTATTTGGAAATATATGAAATACTTTCCTTGGGATTAACAAGTCCTCAAAGAAATTAATATATGCTGTGACAGTCTATTATTTCATCTAAGTCACCCAATCGGTAAAAGAAAAATAGTCTTAAAGGGTCTGGATGGATCCTTTTGCCAGAGCATTAAAAAGGAGGAAACCAGCATCTGGTGATGTCCATGACTTCGAGACTTCAGGCAATCATTGCCAGCAAAGGGGTTTTAACCAAGTACTAGAAATGAACAATTTAATTTCAGTTATTTAATTTGTCCTATTACTTTTGAGCGCCTGAAATGAAGGCATTGTGTTAAAAATGCTTTAGAGTTCCTCACATTTTTATGCTGTCTTTTTGTTCAACCCACTGAATTGAAGCTGAAAGTCTGCAGTTCAAGTCTGCAATGCATTTGAGTTGTTTCATTTAAGATTCATTGTGGTAATGTACAGAACCAAAATTAGAAAAAAAAAGTTGTTTCTATATAAATATTTATGAACCTAACTGTATGTCTGAAGTTAGCTATACCGAATAAAAGTGGATAAATTAGCTAACATCATAGGGTACTATAAATCTATTGCTTCTTGTAGCATTAAAACATCTGACTGCCCTGCATAATAATTGTATTGAAATTAAAGCGAGGGTTAAAGTGTCTCACTTGTAGCAAAATGTTGAAAGTTTTACTTTTTCCTCTTTTAACCTGTAGTTTCAAATACTGTTCAAAATCATATATAGTAGTTACTTAGTATTAATGAAGCTATTTAGCTTTGTGATTTACACATAGATCAATATTTACAACTAACAGCTAAGATATATATCACTGATATATATTACTGTGATGGCCTCAGCCACACATTAGTAAGATCAGTCCACACACTCACCTCATTAGTTTTGTTTTGCAGTTAAACATGTATTTCAGTAACGTAATTCATTAACTTCTCTACTTAGGCCTAACAGCAATATTACAAAACGCGCACATAAGAGTACTGTTTGGTTGCTAAGATGTATTCTGTTATATTAATTATGTTTCTCTTTCTTTCAAGTTACCTGGTTTGGGGAGTTGGCTATTTCCTGTCTGGACAAAAGGCGTGGCCAAGGCCTGAGGACTGAGAACCAACCATGGGTTTCTTTTATTGGATTTCTAGTGGTTGTAAATTAATAATTAATTATGTTATCACAAATGTCAAATGAAACATGTCAACATCATAGGTAAAAACCCAACAGCAAGATGGAAATGAAACCTGGCAGTGTCAAGTGCTTTCTTGCAAATGTAAGAATGCCAAAAACATGGAAAAACCAACAAGTCTTTTTCATTTTATCAAAGTTAATATTTATATTTATTTATATTTGTTTGGATGTATGCTGAAATGGGTAAATGCTGGCAGTTCCTGGGTAAAACCAGGCCCTCGATGAATGAAGTTAACGAGTCCCACGGGCCTGGCAAACACTGTCCATGGGATGTATTCTTTCTAGTGTTAATAAGCAGGGGTGTAGTCATGGTCGCATCAATCTGTTAGGAGGGTCCTAATCTCCTCTTGTGTCCCTAAGTGTAATTTGATCAATTGCCACTTCATTCAGGGATACTCTAGGTCAGTGGTTCTTAACCTTGTTGGAGGTACCGAACCCCACCAGTTTCATATGCGCATTCACTGAACCCCTCTTTAGTGAAAAACAAAATGTGATTTTTTTCAAATCCAAGACATAGATATGTTTTTTACTGGTGCACAAAATGAGCTGTGCATGTCACGGCGGAGGCTCTGCCGAACCCCTGAGACCGACTCACCGAACCCCTAGGGTTTGATCAAACCCAGGTTAAGAACCAGTGCTCTAGGTCCTACCTTTGATGACCAAATCCCAATAGATACTCAAGGTTCTTGGGACTTTTTCATGGTCAACAAAACTCTACTTTGATCACCTGGAATCCAATTCACTGTGTTTAATTTGACACTTAAGACCTTATTACAGAAAAAGCACATTACTCTTCCAGACATTTGTCTCAATCAAAGGGAGTCGCCTTTAAAGCATTCAGTCATGTACTCCCTAAACTGCCAGTTAGTAGCAAATTCAGTAGTAAGCAGTCAGCTTAGATTTCTGACATTTACTCATTATCACACACAGCACACAGGTGTATCCCTGCAGTCCTCACAAAAGCTGAAAGCAGCACATAAATTCCTTTGCACTAGAGTCTTTAACTTGGACGCCCTATCTAATTAAACTCACAACTTCAGGAAGATGAAAGGTTGAACAACATAAGTCTCTTGCCAGGATTGTGTAAATAATCCAAAACAAAGACATCATCTTTGTGTTTTTTGGTACCTTTTGCCTAAACAGTGGAATTTAGTTTAAACCTGCAGGAAGAGATTGAGCTGAAGACAACGCAGAAGGCAGGGTGTATCTACAATCCCTGGGTACAGTCTCTAAGTACTTCCTTCTGCCACCATCTGGGAGTAGATTTTACATCTAAAATCAGACTGTTCTCAGGCACACGCAGAATGAACTTTACTCTTTAGCTAAAAAAGCAATGAAAAGGAAATTGCAAATTAAAAGGACACAACATTCTTATCTGACAACAAAAGGTAAATGTGAATATATGATGAGAATATGATTGCTGGCCGTTCAGCTCACTGTTCTATAAAGGTTTTACTTTACAGTGTGTTGCATTACAGTTTCTGCCATGACATCTTCTTACTTTCCCACTTGTTTTTAATCATACCAGTGCATCATCAGTCATTTGTAATTCCCAGAGAAGGAATCCAGGTGCAAGTTAAATCTGAGCTTAAATAGTAGATTTACAAGGATAGCTACATGACATCACCATAAACTGCATATAACAGATGGTGGTAGCCACTGTGACATGACCTTTTATTTTGTTTACTCCTTTTACATAGTTTTTTTTTTTTTTATTTGCCACAGCTTTAAATCCCATCTTCATCATGAGATGGGGTTGGTGTGCCTTGATGAGATTTACATTACACCTTTTCTCCTGAGGACCATGAGATAATGTTGACAGTTTTGGGAGAGCTATCTGCTAGTTGGTGCATCTGTATCATATTTCAGTGAGAAAAATGAAATGATTTCTGTGCACAAATACCGTAACAGTGATAAATACTTTTCAGAGGTAGACCTGCTGGTGTGTTTCTGATTAATATAATGTTGAAATGGTTAGTATAATATAATGTCTGACTGTTGGTATGATGTGCTTTTTATGAAATGCTGTGTCAGGTTTATGTCAGATATAACATGGCCTAAACTTTCCAAAAAGAAAAAACTTTCTCTCCCTGGTCCACAGAATATTTTCCCCCAAAATCTTTGGGATTATCAAGATATTTTTTTGGCAAATGTGAGACGAGCATTTGTGTTCTTTTTGGTCAGGAGTCCCCGTGGATGTCATTTTCACCCTGTGTCTTTCTAATTGTTGAATCATGAACACTGACCTTAAATGAGACAAGTGAGGCTGGGAGTTCTTCAGATGTTGTTCTGGGTTCTTCTGTAACCTCCTGGATGAGTCACTGATGTGCTGCTGGAGTAATTTTAGAAGGCACTGTCATTTTCTCCATTAGAGTATAATGGCTCTCACTGTGGTTCACTGGAGTCCCAAAGTCTTAGAAATTGCCTCTCTAGACTGATAGATATAAATGACTTTGTTTCTCAGCTAGTTCTTTAGATTGTTGAATGATAAGTTGCATTTTTATATCTTTAGCTTACTTCACCTAGGCCTGGGTGTAGCTAGTGAAATTGAACTTTCCAAAAAATTAATCGCAGTTAATTCATGATTTAACCAGGGGGTGGAATTACTTAATTTCATGTAAGACCAGGTAGGTTTGGATAGCATTTTTCCCAATAATGAATAAAATCATAATTTAAAAAAGGCATTTTGTATTTATTTGTTGTACAATTGACTAATATAAAAAAATTCTAATGATATAAAAGATTTAAGTTTAACAAATATGCAAAACCTGAGAAATGAGGTAAGAAGCAAATAGTTTAACATTGATATCTAGTAATAATAGTAATATTAAAGTTGTGTGAAAGAGCCAATCATTGGAAAGCAACTTCAGTGATTTGCCTTAACCCATATGTTTAATTTCAGTCAGAGAGCACACTGGTGCTGTCAGTGTGAGATAAAACGTGGTACTCCATCTTAGATGGGAGACTTTATTGAGCCATACATTTTTAAATCAAATGGATAATTCCAAATTATAAATTCATCAGTTCATTTGTTAATGTTCTCATTTGGGAACATATAACAAGATTTCCTAAAATGCCGGGATTTCTTTTGTTTCAGAATGATGACATGTTGTTCGGTAACCTGCACTACTTTCTGCCTTGTTCTGGCAAAGTGCATTTCCCTCAGGATACTAAACACTGCTGAATCTTGTGTCATGTTTAGTCCTCTGAATGCGAGTGAGAATGCCATTTTTTCCGGCTACTGAACAAACTCAATAAGTGAACAGCTGAGTAGACTGAATAACAAAAGGATACTGCGGTGCATGTAAACACAGTCTTTCATACGTCTAGCCGACTGTGATAAACCATTGTAATGAAGACCAAGGCAGCCAACTATGTTTTACAGAAGAGTAAGTAATAGGAAAATATAAGAGGATAAAAGTCATGATTTATTCATTGATGAAAGAAACCCTGTTATTTTATTTATGATGTCTTTAAATATAGCTCATGTGAATTAAATAAGTGATTGAGAATGGATGTTCCAACCTAGTTTCTTGTGTTACACCCAGGCACAAGCATGATTAGAGTCATCTATTGTGTGCACATAAACACATCAATCGCACATTCACACATTCAAAAACAGACATAAGTTACTGATGGCAGATACACTCCTGAGCCATGCGTCAGCTCTTTACTAGCTGACTCACAGCTCCAACTGGGAAACAAAAACTGCTACAAAATGTTATAATTATGTTACAATAAAGTTATAATTATGATAAGTGGTTACTGCTCTTTATGATTAAAAAGGTGATTTCTCATTGGGGGAAAAATGTGCAGGTCTTGGTCTGCAGGATTCAAATTATTATCAAAAGCAGACTGGCGAAATGACACGCAGCTACACGTCACTGGGAGAATTGTCCTTTCACATTCATTTCTCAGTTCATTAAACCCACTTTGTGCTGAGCCGACATGTTAGTCTCTGTATACATGAGTGTTTTCAAATAAATTATTCACAAAAGCCAGAGGTCTTATTGTTTTCTTTTGTTTATTTTAAATTTTATTTATCACTATTGTGTGTGGGGGTTTTTTACATTCTTAACATTATATTGTAGTTGTAAAACAGGCGGGGCGCACCCTGAACAGATTTCTTGTCTATACAGGGTTAACATATCAGTATATGCCAACTGCAGTGTGGTCCCTCATGTTAAAGGATTTTATTGATTTACACCAATGAGTTATGCTGATGGTCCAATTTAATTGATAGGATGCGGCAACTTTATTATGAGGCTCAAATAGAGATTTATTTGGTAAAAAACAGCTCATAAATGTCTCTTCTGAAAGTAATGTTCCCAACCCCTGACACACATCTGTATGATAAATGTGGAGCTTATGCTGTAACTGTAAATAAGCAAACTTTTGGCTTAAAAGATTTAAATCCAACTAACCATGCTAAAGCTCACTGATGAAGATGTTATAGACTTATATATATATATATATTTATTTTTTACTTTACTCCATAAATTAGTCTAAAAATGTATTTTTTTCATCCAAAGCTACATCAATCAAAACTATGAATAACCTGTGAATAGAAAATACACGTGTTATCATGGCTTTTGACAGAGGTTCGTTTACTTAGGGTGACCAACCGTCCTCTTTTCCCTGGACATGTCCACTTTTTACGTTCTGTCCGGGGCGTCCGTGGGGGGGGGGTTGAGATAAAAATCCTATCCAATAGTCCGAGAGAGGACCAATGTGTGTGACGTCATCCCCGAGCTGCTGCTTTGTGAGCGCTTATTCTGCGCTCACGGACGGGACAGACAGCGCGCAGCAACGCCCCTACTGATGTTTAAAAGATCCCGAAGCGCAACTGCATCTTTTCAGACGAACTGCAAAAGAAATTTCCCTCTTACCGGCCCAGTACTGGTAATTTTTCTTATGCAGATGAGGCATTATTTCTGTACCATTATTTAATTCCAGAGGCTTTTAAGTTATTATTTTTTTTTGCACTTGTTGACTTGTAAAAGCCTATATGACATTTTTTTATTTCACAATTCATTAACCGCACAGAGAAGGCATCGTTTAAATATGTTAAATATGTTTCTTTAAGCAAGTTCTTCATGACTGATCCAAGTGTCCTCTTTTTCGGAAATCAAAATATGTATACCCTAGTTTATTTTATTAGATTTGTTTATTTTCAGCTTTAGCTTTAGTTTTTTTGTTTCTACCAACTCCTTATTTGTGATATATGCAGCTCTTTAGCCCACTGTGTCTGTTGTTAACTTGGAAATTAATGCTGTTCAACCCCTTTTTAAATGTTCACATTTCATTCGATGAAGAAAATATTCATGTGAAAATATAGTCTGTTAAAAAACTAAGTAGACTTTATGATTTGGTAGTTGGTAGAACCACGTTTAGCAGCAAGAACTTGAAGTAATTGTTCTCTGTATAATGTTATCAATCTCTCACATCATTGTGAAGAAATCTGAGTTCACCTTTTTTTGTACAGTGTTGCTTGGGATCATTGTCCTGAGGCATGACCTCATTTTGGACAAGCTTTAGCTGTTGGAGACATGATCTCACGTTTGCCTCTAGAATACTTTGGTGTACAGAGGAGTTCATGGTTAACCCATGACTGCAAGGAGTCCAGGTCCAATAGCTGTGACACAAGCCCAAATCTTCACTCCTCCACCACTGTGCGTGACAACTGGTATGCAGTGTTCATGCTAATATGCTGTTTCTGATTTTTACATGACATGCTCCACTCCATTTTGGTCTTGAATGTCAGATGCAACTTTGCAAACCTATGCCATGCTGCTATACTTCTCAGATATAAGAGCCTTTAGTAAACAGCCTGAGCACTGCATGTCATGGAGCTTTCAAAGGAGTTACAATGCCCCCCTTAGCCCATATGGGATGATTCAAGATACCTGGCCTGTGTTTTTGTCAGAAATTTCACGGTGAATTAAATTGTAGATTGAGTTGAAAAGTTTGACTACATTAAGGTTTTTCTTTTCATGCTCAGATTCTTGAACATATTAAAGACTAAAACTTTAAAGAGAGCCTTGCACTGAACTATTGGCCCTAAAGCCACACGGGCAGGTTATCACATTCACATCCTGTGCCTTTGTGTCACTTTGCCATCTTTTTTTTAATGAAATTAAAACACTCTGATGCATTTCTGATGAGGGTTTTGAGGGTGGTCCTAAATTTTTTATTTTTCAATATTTGAAGTCCACTAACTATAATTAGAGTACTGTCTGGTCATTTATATAGTCAGCATAGCTCAGAGGCAGCTGTTTCAAGTAATACAACTCTGGTGGACATGGACTGTGTCATTCATTACCAGAGCTTTTTTCTTAGAGTCTGTAAATGTGTAAAGTTGCAGTAGAACCAGCAAAATGGAAACACCATGTTCTGCATGTCCCTCTGCACTGCGCTGATTACCAGGCAGACCAACTCCAATATAAGCCATTAACTTGCTGTTGTCTTGTCTTTAGCACTATTGTGTGTGCTTAGGCAAGCCACTTAACACTCTCCAGTTCCATGAGCAAATCTCTGCACCACACATTGTACCACTACCTCATCACTTGCACTGTGCGCTTGGTGCCAAAGTAATGTGTCTGTAAATGGAGGCATAGCAGCCAAATTCCAAATTAACTGACCCTGGAGCAGACCCAGAGTATCTGCCGCTCCCAAGCACCAGAAGCTTTAAGAAAATCTGGACTTAGGAAGCTGCCAGAGAAACCATCTGTGTGCTGTGACTGCATAAGCTCCATCAGCTGTGCTGTCACCCTTATCGCTGCGCCTCCATCTTCGCTTCAATATTTGAAAACTAAATGAATGCAAAGAGTAAGTCCCCTTTATAAATTCAGTATTCATGAAGGCCAGACTATCTAATCATATATTTTGACTGCATCAGTAGAATCAAATTCCCTTAAATGTGATCAATGTGATCTTAGATGGTACTCCTTCCACCTTGTGTAGATTCCAGTAAATTTGAGAAAGTAGAAGGAAACACATTAACAGCTACTGGCTTTAATAAGCATTCGAGTGTGAATGCATGTTCATCACAGCAAATTAATGCATATGCTAGGCAGTCTCTTTTTTTGCTTTGTCACCATTTCTTATATTTATAAAGGCACTAGTTATTGCACTGCAGGTAACTTCAATTCAGTTCAATTCAATTTTATTTATACAGCGCCAAATCACAACAACAGTCACCTCAAGGCACTTTATATTGTAAGGTAAACCCTACAATAATACATACAGAGAAAAAACCCAACAATCAAATGATCCCCTATGAGCAAGCACTTTGGCGACAGTGGGAAGGAAAAACTCCCTTTTAACAGGAAGAAACCTCCAGCAGAACCAGGCTCAGGGAGGGGCGGGGCCATATGCTGCAACCGGTTGGGGTGAGAGAAAGAAGACAGGATAAAAGACATGCTGTGGAAGAGAGGGAGAGATTAATAACAAGTATGATTCAATGCAGAGAGGTCTGTTAACACATAGTGAGTGAGAAAGGTGACTGGAAAGGAAATACTCATCATGGGAATCCCCCAGCAGCCTACACCTATTGCAGCATAACTAAGGGAGGATTCAGGGTCACCTGATCCAGCCCTAACTATATGCTCTAGCAAAAAGGAAAGTTTGAAGCCTAATCTTAAAAGTAGAGATAGTGTCTGTCTCCCGAATCCAAACTGGAAGCTGGTTCCATAGAAGAGGGGCCTGAAAACTGAAGGCTCTGCCTCCCTCCCCTCCCAACTTCACATCAAACTAATGAAAAACTATTGGTAGTTCTGAGAGAAGACTAATTTACCTTCATTTTAGCTTCAGCGTTATTGTAAATAATTTATTATAATCTAGGCAGACATGTAAGTGTTTGGTATGTTGCACATTTTTCTCATTTTTGAATGTGCTTCAGCACCTTCAGTTTGAAATACAGTAATGGGTTATAAAATGTGAACTGGATAAGATCCTCTATAGTGAAATTGAATGTAATCCATTGTGTATGCTACTCGGAACGGCGAATGACAAAATCAGGGGGAAGTTTGCAAAGCAGCTCTACAGGCTGTTAACGTTCTGTGCAAGGAAGTGTGTCCTTTAGGATCACCAATACAGCCCCATTTAAGACTCAAGGGCAGCGGACGAAATTACTGGAATATGTGTCATTAGACCACCTAGCATGCAAGTTACATAATAAGGACAATGTGTTTGTATAGTGTACGCAGGTTTATATATTTCTGCTATCACGGGCCCTGGTCTACAATGTAAGCATGCCATTGCTACTTTACATATGAGTATTGCTAACTTTATCTCATAATCAGTGTCTGGACTTTCTTTGGCTTTTCTTGGGTTTCTATCACTGCACATGAGTAAGATACAGCCCTTTTCATTCAGAAGTAATTTGGCACTTGTTATGTTTTGTTTTTGTGTGGTTTTTGGTGGGTGTGTGTGGCTCAAGTACAAAAATGCTCTACAAGAGTTTTCATTTAGGTGTAGCAGTCTTGTCAATATCGGAAGAAAAGAGGGTATGAGAGTATGAAAAAAAAGCTATTGATAGTAAACTCTTGCAATATTACAGGTGAGTTTACCAGGAATTAATTTGACAGGTTTCACCAAAATATGACAAGCCAGAAAAAGAAGTGACAAAGTTCTTTGAAGCGATTACACAGAACCTGTGTGCCATAAATGAGTGAGTCTACTCCTCTTACACAGAGCAAAACTGAAGGCAAAGATCGGAAAGATAGCAGGGAAGATACAAAGCTTTTTTGATATGTGTGGATCAAAGAGGTAGTGACTGATTGCAATACATTTTCCTAAAACATTTACCCAGCATTAATTATTTTATGCTTTTACCTGCACTTCTGTGTATTATAACGATCAAAATAAAGCAGAGACTTGGGACAAACTGCTATTTCCTCCCCACTCCTGCGCCTCGATTTCCATTGTTTAATATGATCATTGTCTTTTGAGCTCAAAAAATATTAAATAAAACCCATAACTCTGTTTGTTTTTCCTCTGTGATCCCTGAACTTATGGATTATTAGCTTTCATTGAGAAATGCATCTTGCTGCTTAAGTAAAGATGACTCTGCTGCAAACACAGCTGTTTGGGGTTTTGTGCACAGTGAATTGTGGAAATGTTCAATCCAGAGCTTCAAAACAATGAAAAGTACAGAGACCTCCTTTTTATTAACTTCATTGTCTGCGGTGTTGATGCCTCTATTTTATTTTTCCAACTACTACCAGGCTCTGTTTGTGAGGTTATTCTTGGTCAAAGTCTCAGGTACTGTACACAGTGGCCACACTGGCATTTGTAGGAGAATATCAGCTTATTTGAGTGTTTGTGCTGTTAAGCTATATACATTCCTGTAACCATTATAGGGTAAAAAAAAAGCAGAAGAAAATGAAATACTCTGTGGAATGAGTCACTGTTAGCACTGTCAACCATTACAACAGCCAGGAATTAATTCAGGGAAGACATCACATTTATAGTTGACAGAGATTTACATACAGTGAGGGAAATAAATATTTGTTTCCCCTGCTGAATTTGGAAGTTTGCTCACTTACAAAGAAATAAATCATCTCATTTTAATAGAGAGAGACAAAATGTCAACCCAAAATCTCAAAGCTATTTGCATGTCAATACATGAAATAAATATTTGATCCCCTACAACCCAAACAGAATTCTAGCTCCCACAGATTAGTGATTGCAGTCAGTTAATCAATTACAGATACTCCTGATCTCAGTTTGTTATGTGTGTAAAGCACACCTGTCCACAGAATCAATTTCTTCCACCCTCTCCTACACCATGGGCAAGACCAAAGAGCTGTCATCAGAGGACACCAAGAACAAAATCATAGACCTGCGCAAAGCTGTCAGTCACCTGTGATCTGGAGTCCGTGCGAAAGATCTTGGCTCATGGATGAAAATGATCACGAGAAAGGTGGTGGATCACCCCAAAACTACATGGGAGAGCTTGTTAATGATCTGAGGGTGGTTGGGAGTACAATCACCAAGAATTCCATTGGTAACACACTACTAATCTACTAGGTTTTAATCAGAATGGTACCGTTGTTGGGTTAGTTCTTAGTTGCACTGCATCATATGATAATAATTAAAAGCTGCACTTCAGAAGTTAGCAACGGCTCATGGTCAAAGCACCATTCATTTTACCTGAATTACCAGGCAGTTTTGGTAGCCACCAGCAAGCTTCTGGCATAATTCTGGCTGAATATTTGAGCACTCTTCTTGGCACAACTGTTGCACTGCTTAGTAGTTTCCTGAGAAGAATACAGGTTTACAGTATAGTCCACAAATTTTCAAATGATTTGAGGTCATGGTCCAGAAAGCTCAATGTCAGCGAGCTTTATAAATTCCAAAACCGGTTTTGATTTGTGTTTGAGATAATTGTCCTGGCAGAACACCTAACTGTGTCCACGTTTCAGCTGTCTAGCTGCTGATTTGAGGTGATGTTGAAGAACTGGGGTAGAGTAGAAAATAGCCAGTCATTAAAAG
Organism: Oreochromis niloticus; assembly: GCF_001858045.2. Taxonomy (NCBI): domain Eukaryota; kingdom Metazoa; phylum Chordata; class Actinopteri; order Cichliformes; family Cichlidae; genus Oreochromis; species Oreochromis niloticus. The sequence continues at coordinate 7,482,382 of NC_031972.2, forward strand.
TTTAAAAATGATTACAGTAACTTACAGGTTTAGAGAAATATCCAGTGTCCAAAAAACGTGGGCAGAGAAGAGAGTGGAGCCATGCGTGGCTTCTCGCATATTTAAGTTTTTAAAGCAATTCAAGTAACAGCAGCAATTATGAGACAACAGTGGGCTGCAATGAAGGACTAAAACCAGAAGGAGGCAGTAATGAAACTTAAAGGGATAGCAATTTAATGAAACTCCGTAGACGAAGAAGAAGAATCCCAAGCCCCAGTGGAGCAAGCTTTCCCCCTGCTGGGGGAGTCGCGTGACGCCTGCAGATTATCTAAGAGCTCGCGCACAGGGACATATACAGTCCATCATGAGTGCTGCTATGAATTTTAAAAAATGTGGCTCTGTGCTGATTACTGGAGCCAGCCGGGGCCTCGGGCTGCAGTTAGTGGACAGTCTGGCAAGTGGACAGTTTTCACCTGGAAAGATAATAGCCACGTGCAGAAACCCTGGTAACGCACAGGTAAACACCAACACGAAACTCGCTGTGTGCATTGATGGCTAGCAGTAATGGAACAAAGCTGATGGACCACTCCAAAGACAGCTATTTGGATAATACAAGTGTGTATGTTAACTCCCGAGAATAGTCAAACAGTGATTCTTCGTATTTCAGTCAATGTCGCTTTGGTCGCGTTTAAGTAATCCGTCGGCGCATGCGTATTTGACTCATCTGTGAAGACTAGTGAATATAACACGCTGAAACGGAATAATTTCCCCCCTTTAGTTAAAAAAATAGGAATGGAAAAATATCTTCCAAAAAAGTATGACTCGGTTAAAAAAACGCTAAATATGAACATTTCGCATAAGTTTTACAACTTATTCATAAAGTAAAAGAAGAGGTTAGGTATTTATTGAAAAAGATGTCATATTTTAGTAAATGTGTAAGAAAAAAGTGATGTACACTATATTGATCTTTTCTTTAAAAAACCCACAATTTTAATTAAAATATGTTCTTAACAAAAATATGTTAAATTTAAGATCATTTCAAACATTGTCATGTGTAGGATAAAGGCTAAATAAAGACTTGTTTCCGCCAGCGCTGATCCATGTTTAAAGTGTTTGAGTAAAAGCTCATCCCAGACCAAACTGGTCACGGCTGGTGGCTCCCTGTCCCTGGGCCCGTTTCTGCTGGAGGTGTCTTCCTGTTAAAAGTCTGCTTTTCCTTCCCACTGTTGCCAAGTGCACGCCCATAAGGTCTTCTGATTGTTGGGGTTTTGTTTATTTTATTGTAGGATCCTTACCACATTAATTAAATTCAATTTTATTTTTAGCTAAATTTTTGGAGTTTGTTAATCTAAATCTAACAAGTGGCAACAATCTCAGTATACATGGGTAACATAATCTGAAATTACTTTGGCCTGTATGTTATAGTGGAATCTGTATGTGAGAGAGAGCAAGTCTGTTGGGATCTCGCATTGTGTTACTTGTCGTTGTGCTTTTGTATCCTAATCCTATCAGCAGCTTTTGTGTCTTTATGCAGCATTAAAAATACAGCAACATTTCTTTTAGGTGACATGTTCAAACAACACTCCACTGACAAGGCAAACATGTTGACATTCAAGTAAGGAAAAAAGTACACTGGCCAGTTATTCTCCTCCTTTGAGCAAACACTGATGGTCACCAGAGGGCTGTACTATGAAGCAGGATTTATGATTTAGTCGTGTTGAGCCTGAATTTTAAATGTCAGAAAGGTGGTGGTTTAAAATTGATACTTTTTAACTTTTCTTGACAATATGCTCTGAGTGCGATATGGATTTTCTGAGGAAGAAATGCATTTTGCATAAACAACCTGTGTATTTGTCACATTGCTGTAAGTGCCGCTAATAATAGAAAATTGGCTTTTTTGCATCAGAAAATATGCACAGTGTCTGAATCAGAAAGCCTTTGTTACCAGAGAAAGTTGGAAACCAATTTTCATCATAGCCGGTAAGGTTTTCTTGAGCCAGTTAACACAAACAGACCCTGGCTATCTGAGCTTGGTTTGTAGTACACCCCTCAGTTAACATAGAAATAAACAGGATCAAGACATCCCCCCTCACCGCTATCCGACTGTGATTTTGACCTACAGAAACTTCAGGAACTGGCAGAGAAGCATCCCAACATCCACATAATCACTTTGGGTAAGACTGAGAAGAACATTGTTTTCTGTGTATAGACAGAAAAATTTATGAAAACTTAAAACACAAAATCACACTCTTTACGACAGGCCATCGGCCACTTTGTTAGATACACCCATTCAAATGCTTGTTATTGTAAATATCTAATCAGCCAATCACATGGCTTAATGCAATTCATAGTATTTAAGATCTGAGCCACATTTCATGATCACCTTGTCCTTTTATGATTCTTTAGCCCCCAAAAATCTTGTTGCTGAGAGCGTTGCATGATTTTCTTTATGTTCAGCTTTGATTAGTTTATGTCTCTTTACTAGATGTAGTGAACCAGGAGAGCATAGAGAAGTCTGTAGAAGAGGTGAGCAAGCTGGTGCAAGAAGAAGGTCTGAACTGCCTGATCAACAATGCGGGCATCAAAGTGGTGGCCGACTTTCATTCTGTTACCGCCGAGATGATGATAGAAAACTTCCACACCAACACTGTGGCTCCTCTAATGATCACTAAGGTAATTTTTATTTATATATTGTGTGCCTCTTGCCACATTCTGTGCTGTGAATCAGCTCCTTAGTAGCTCTGAAAAAGTTTTGTTTGGAACCTCTTACATCACCAGACAGTGAAATAACCAAAAGAAAAGAGCCCAGCGTTCTGTTTTCCTCAGTCGCCGCGAGCAGGACCCATGAGTGTTTCATTTCCTCAGTGCTGGAAGCCAACATAAAGACATGACCTTGATGGACAGAAGTAACAAAACCCTGTTGCCTGGGGCAGACCGAATGCCATAAATATTAATTAAAAGTCAATTATTTTGTTGGCCGCTGATTTTAGGGTGGACTACAGAGTAACCCTCCTGTGCTGGTAAAACTCAGGCACTGATCAGAAGCGCGGCAGCATGGCAGATTGTTCCTGACACACAGTTTGCTTCTGTTAAAGAACACTTTCTGCAACTGCAAGGCCAAATTGCTGCCCGGAGGTCTTCTATAATCGTCGTCTGTAAAGTTGTAAATGTGGTTTGAAATCAACACTACATCACATACTTTAGAGCAGACGCCTGCTTCTCAGCCCTCTCTGCAGGCTTTGGGAGATAATTACACTTCAGATTGTAACAGAACTGAAAATGTCATCTTAGGTCTTTGTTTGTTTTTTGTTTCTCCCAGAGAGTTTTAACGACTGAATGACTAAATGATTAATCAGTAATTTGAGGAAAAACTTGTTTTAACCTATAAAAACCTAAAAGGGTGTAGCTGTCATTTGTCTTAAAAATGCTTGTTTTTAAATAGAGTTGCGTTGTGGAGAATCAAGCAGTTTGAAGCTGTCTGGCTGTATTATTAGTTTTTTTTGTTGATCTCTGCTTCAACTTGTTGATTTTTGTTTTTCTTTTTTGTTTTGAATATTTGTTTTGATTTTATTTATTTTTTTAAAAAGCAAAAAATAATAATTAAATAAAAGTAGAATATTTCAGTAGCATCAGTAAAGTTTGAGAAATTTGAACAAGTGTATGAGGAGAATTGTGGCTTTTTGGCTGCTACATGGAAATGCTGCCACCAGAGGGCAGCACTAGCATCATCTCTAAACACATACAGTGTAAAATGTGTCAGTTTGACAAATTCATATTTAAAATGTTAAAAGTATAATAATCAGCATGCTACACAGCATATGTAAATATAAATATTAAACTACTAAAACAAAAACTATAAATTTTATAGTTTTTTAATAATTTTAAACCAGTCATAAACTGTGACTTTATTGGTGCTTCCAGCTATAATGTGTGTGTCTTCTTTTTTCTGCCAGGCTTATCTGCCTCTTCTAAAGAAAGCTGCGTCCCGAGGAGGGGCAGGAGGCTCAGCTACAATGGGAATCCAGAGGGCAGCGGTTATTAACGTGACCTCACTCCTGGGCTCTGTGGAGCTCGCCTGGGGTGAGAGAGCCAACAACTTCAAATGGTACCCCTACAGGACATCCAAGGTATTGTTACTGTGATTTAAAGAATAATTACAGTTTATTTAAGCTGTGAGTATTTCGCATTAATATTGCTGTTATAGGTGTGTGGGCCATGTTCACTTTGCACTTTCAACCACTGTTAGAGAATTGAGGAAAATGTGGAGTTGCACGAAACATTCAGAACAGTAATTATTGGCTATTAGCAGCTAGCAGGAGCTCCCAGCAGCTTCCAGGTTAAAGGAAAGAAGAGTTATTAGATAATACTGCATAATAAAAAGTAACGGACTGCTAATCAGTTAACTTGGGTTAACTGTACTGTAATATGAGTATGAAAAGAGGGGTCAAGGGGAAATTCATTTTCTTTGTGTTTCATGGTAACCTGTTTGTGCTTGTCATTTTAGAGTGCCCTAAACATGGTTAGTCGCTGCATGGCTGTAGACCTAGAGCCAGATGGGATTCTCTGTATGGCTATACACCCCGGCTGGGTACGCACTGACATGGGGGGGTCAGAGGTAAGGGCCTACTTTAAATGACATAATCGATAAGGAAGGCTGTACCTTCCTTATCGAAGTAGTTAAAAGGACTCAAATATAAGCTGCTGCTTGTAACTATATAAAGTCCAGATCCAAAATAACAAAAGCCTATTGGTTTTAACAAACAAAAAAAACCCCAAAGAGTCTAAAATACAAAATACAAAGCGCACAAAAATAAAAGCAACAGTTGCCAGCGTGTCCCGGGGCAGATCCAGGACACGCTGGAGAGATTATATCTCTCGGCTGGCCTGGGAAGGCCATGGTGTTCCCCCAGACAAGCTGGAGGAGGTGGCTGGGAAGAGGGAGGTCTGGGCTTTTCTGCATGGGCTGCTGCCCCCGCAACCCGGCCTCGGATAAGTGGAAGAAGATGGATAGATGGATGGTTAAAACACATTATGATGCAACAAAGGACACAGGCAAACTGGGGCTAAAAATAAACATGAAGTAATGAGGAGAGCAGAAACGTAAGAGAAGCTAAACACAGCTGAGCACAGTCAAAGTAAATGAGGAGGTTAAACTACAAACAATACACAAAGAGTGTGATTAGCGAAGTAAAATGGAAAATCAAAGAAAAAATAAATCTGAGTGAACTTAACTCAGGACAATAAGATAGACGGAGACACTGAGGGATCAAACAAACTCTAATACAAATAGAAACTCAAACTGTGAGCTGAAGACTGAGTAAAAGACGTGAAACCTGAAAATATAGATGATTGCCAAAGAGACCCAAAGAGAGACCTAACATAATAATAAACAAGAATGAATTTGAATAACACTCCAAAACACACAAATACCCTGAGAACAGACCTGGGATCATGACAGAAGCGTGTGTTTCACATGCTTTTGTGTTCTCTCCATCTCTTTCCAGGCTCCACTGAGTCCCGAGGATAGTATTTCTTCCATGTTGTCTGTGATTGGAGGGCTAACTGAAAAGGACCATGGCTCATTTCTGAACTTTACAGGAGAGCAGATACCTTGGTGAACTTGATGTCCATCAGTTATGAGTAGGATGACTGAGAATTCTTAACTCATCCTAATGGTTATTGCTTTTACACTAACTATGCAAGAATGAATGTAACTATGGCTTTTATTGTGCTGCATTCCACTTTATAGGAGCGTATCTACTAGAGATGGACCGATCCGATATTACGTATCGGTATCGTGCCATCTCTAGTATCTACTAGAGCTTTTTCCAAACCATTTTGCTCTGTCCCCTTCAAAAAGTGCACTGAGCCCTGCGGTCAGGGAAGCGCATGTTGTGTTGCTAAGAGAAAATCACAGACTAGAGTTTACAAATGTTAGCACAAACTCCATGAACTTTTCATCGCTTAGGGTGGGCCTGCTGTGTATTTTTTGGGGCAAAAAATAAAAAACTTTATCTGCTACTTGTCTAGCTAGCTCACTAGCTTATGACCCACTTTTTAGCCTTACTTTATTAGACTTTTGGATTGTCTTGCCGTGAAATAACACCAGCCGTGGTGCAAATGGGTTCTCGGTCCATCAGTGTCTCCACAATGATTACATGTACAACAGATATCCAATAAAATATCCTACATAGGGGCTAGGTTAGCAGCAGTTTGCAGATTTGCCCTTAAACCATGGTATGACGATTAACGGCCGTATGATATTTGCATTTAATTTGCCCATAGTCATCTTGGTTGCTTGGAGAACAGTTACATCAAGCTAGTGCACTTCTCCTGTTTGCATTCCTTAAAAAAAAAGAAGTAGGGTTTATTATTTATTTATTTTTATTGAAAGGTTCTGCTGCTTTTCCCCTTATTTTGTTTGCTCCAATGGGAAACTGTAAAGATGGAAGTCTTTTTACACATATTTGCTTTAAAAATTGTTTCAATTTTCAGTTCTAATAAATAATTTATTCAAACAAAACTATCTTTTGGTTTATTCCTTAAAGAGTTATTGTAAATAATATTTATAAACTATGAAATGAGGTATGTTCATTTCTTCAGTTTTTTTTGTATAATTTTCTAAGCACATAAAGTAAATGACACCACAAAAGCAGGCAGGCAAATGCACAAGACACTTATTCTGTAGACTTACAGAATAAGAGTTCCTAAGACTAGGACAGAAGCGATAACATTCATCAATACCATTAAGAATACTAAGTTTATATATGGGTGCCACTGTTTAAGTAGTGGAAATGGATGTAAAGCTTAGTTTTAATATAGTTCATTAAGTGTTTTAGGTTGTCTCAAATGTATCTACTTTCTTGAGTTTAAGATGATGCATTACTTCCCTCAGTCAGTGAGCCCAGCTCAGTGAGCGAATCCAGTTCAGGAGACTCTTTGTTCCTAGGAGATACTTGTTGTTCTACAATGGCAAATATGGCTACAAGTGATTGGTTATTTAGTTGAATAATCATTTTAAAAATGTGTGACAGTGTTTTTAAGATTCAACTCCAATACATACAAAAATTAGGACACTGGCAGAAAGACTGTCAAAGAAGCTGGGACCCAGTCTCGGTCTGTTGCATGTTGAGTCTGTGCTTGTAGACATTTTAGTGGATTTAGCTTTGCAAAACAAAGGTGTAACAATTCAAGTCCACAATGCCGTTAGTTATTGTACCTAGAAATTCTCATACCATTGCAACCCTAATAGGGAGCTAAAAACATGAACAGCTACAAAGAATGTGGGAAAAGGTTGTAAAGTACATAGGGATGGGTATTGATAAGATTTTCACGATTCCGATTCCATTTTCGATTCTTTATCGATTCTTATTTTTTAAAAAAGAGAACGCTAAGGTCGATTAGCTTAGAACTTTGTTTTATATCTTCTCTTTGAACAAGATAGAAATTTAGGAGTAACATGGCCTTACAAACCCAACAGTGAGATCTTAAGCGATCCAGTTTTCGGCTCTTCAATGGGGTGTCACAGGGTCCCCAGGAAAAAAAATTGTAAATGTAAAATAAAATAAATATTCTTAACATAACATAAATTATTTTGTAGCAATTACACAAGAATATCCAGTAATGTCCCTGCCTACAATTAAACACATTCACTTACCGAAAATCGGGGGCATCTGCTGTGGCAAATGGGTGCAAGCCTTTGACCACAAACTTAGTCGCTGCTCGGTGACATTCGTCTATCCTGGACTAAAAGGAGACGCTACCGGTAGACTGCAGCAAGAACTGCCAGCCAGACTCTGTCTGACTCTGTCATCATGGTCACCTAAATGCAGCCCACAGTAATGGCAGGTTTTGTAATAAGGCAGATCGCGCTAACATAATATGCACTGTTAGCTGATTATTTACCTGCCGCATTAAGTGTTACTTGATAGGCCAATTTTTACATACATTTCCTTTTCCCCTTTGCAGGCCTTGCTGTCAGCAGGCAGTCCTGCAACATAGTAGGTGACCATTCTGCGAGACAATGTCAAGGGAAGTGTTTTAAGACAAACAGGTCATGATCCTGCCTAACCTTTAAGCTGTTGAAAGTACGTTACCACTGTCATTTTATAACACCTGTATCTGCAGCCAGCTTGGCCACAGAGATGATAAAGCAGAGCTGAAACTGAACATGCAACTTAGAAAATGTTTATTTTCCAAGTTTCAATTGTATTTTCCAAGTTTCAGTAATTCAGTTGTGAATTATCTAACTCAGTAAACAGGCCTGCAGAGGAATCCTTATGAAGAAGACAGGTTGGGATCAGGTCACACTGAGCTAAGCTCTCTGAAATGTAATTCGTATCTAATCAAACCAGTCTGCCCAGAATGGTGTGTTGCTAGTCATGTGCTAGGTGAAAGAGAGAGAGAGAGGGAGGGAGGGTGTGTGTGTGTGTGTGTGTGTGTGTGTGTGTGTGTGTAGAGTGACCAAAGTAGGAGCAACAGTTACATGATAAGGTACTAGTTTGAATTTCTCTTTGGAGACAAGTTCTTTTGTTTCTGTGGACATGTAAGCACTCACACAATGGATTTATAGCACAGGAAAAGAAAAGAAGAAAAAGGAGACCTCAGTTTTTAACTTATCACAGGTAAATATTTAACTGTCCTTAAAGTAATTTTAGCCACGATTCAAGCAGCAACAGACGGTCTGTACAGTAGTGAAGTGTACATCTGTTTTTACCTTTTACATTTCCTTTTAAATTCTCTGACCTAGCAACACATTGTATAATTGCCTTAGATTTTTCGTTGTCTTAATAGAAACATTAGGTACTACTTTTTCCGTCGTGTTTTGCATAGAGCAGGTCCGGTTTGACTAAACCATCTCTGATAGGAGTTAAGTATGTTTTAGAAAAGAGATACAGCTGTACTGTTTTTTCTTCACTAGAGGAAACGCTCAGATAATAGCAGGGCGTTTGGACATTTGGTAGGTATTTAGTGTGCACATGTCTAGAATTCTTGGTAAAGGTACAGGTGTAAAACTTTGTTAATGCCACTAACTGTATATGACAGCTTTAGAAGAAAAATAAGATTTTTCTTTTTATTGTTTTTCTTTTTGCAAATTGAAGAAGGTTGTAGAAAACTGATCATCAGGCTCTGCTTTACCACATTCAACATGAAGGAAAACAAAAGTTAAGCTGATATATGTCTAGACTCATTTGGGCTTTATTACACAAAGAACTTTATATATTATGCACATAGAATCCAAATTTTAGTGGCTCAAAACTGGACTGTGGATTCAATTAGTTAGGCCAAATTATAACAACAGTCGCCACCAACAAGAGCATTGTTTTTTCCTGTAATGCTTGTTTGATTTACTCTTTGAGGACAACCCAGTTAATGGGGGGGGAGGGGTTGTTGTTGTTATTTTTACTTTTACTAGAAAGTTTTCAGTGACAAAGACCAATGACTACTACAGCTTAGATTTAAATTTTTTGCCAGTGATCTGTCACTGAGTGTCCTTGCTATACTAACAATGTGTTGATCCGTATTATTAGCCATTAGTCTAAAAATAGGAGAATACAATTTTTAAAAATCCAGTTCCCAAGTGTTGTCATACACATGCAGTCTGAAACTGTAATACATTGAGCAAGATTAATACATTCTTCCTTACATGACTAACTAGATGATCATTTCAAAACCAGTGCTGAATATTTTTGTAAATTTCACTGAAGGTACTTAGTATTGGTTACATCAGAAACCTTGTATTGTTAGCATATACAGTGCATAACAACAATTAACAATAGAAAAAATCTATACAATTTAAAAAAAAACTTTCTCCCATCTGGGAATGCAAGTAAATAACTTAAAATAACTTTAATCCACACATGCTCTGTGCTCCTGTATTGCAGAGGTATGTGCAGGGCACATGGCGGCAGAAAGCCATGGTGACTCTTATAGACTACCCAGCTCCTATGGAGCTGTTTTCAAAAGCTGGAGAGCTGAGAATGCCATTTTCTGATGTGGTCAAATACGGCATTCTGGGCATCTCCATCACTCTCCTACTGCTGGCTCTGGGCATCTTAGCCTGGCAGATCTACAGATTCTGCACAGAGAAATACACCCATACATACACCCAGCAAGATGCAGGTGAGTAGGAATTGCATTACAATTAGACACAGTGCAGTGCATATTGACAAGCCAGAGTGACTGTGAGACAAATTATTAAGTGCATGGTTGTGTCTGTTTTCTGCAATAGGGCATAATGATTTGCTGTATTCAGACGAAGGGCCAACGACAACAGGAAACTACTCAGGAGCTCCAAGTACCAAAGTAAGAGGAAACTTTATCACAATTGAGCACTAATGTGCACATGGTCTTGACCAGAGTGTATAAACCAGGTTAAGTGAAAATCCAACTTCAAGGAATCTGCTGTCTTTCAGTTGATACTTGGGGTTTGTGCATCTGAACAAGGGGAATCTCTGAAATGTAATATGTTGCTGCTAATTTCTTTCTGACACAGTTATTGAGTTACATGTTAAGATTCTGGAACAGGATTTGGGAGAAATGCAGGAAATATTTTACGTAGGACTGCTTGAAAAAAAATGAAGGGAATATTTCTGAAAATTGTAGATTCATGGTGTGATCAGGTAATGCCAATTTACTTGAACGTGAGAATTTTCAGTAGGAAATTAGGAAAACAGGATGATATAAATACCACACCATTAGGAGTTTTAATATATTTTGTACCACGGAAGTAAGCATTTAGCATGTATTTCTACTAAGGACTGTTTTAGAGGAGAGAGAAGGCAGATAAGTAAACCACAGGCTGGGTGGGGTGTTTGTGTTGATGTGTTTGAGAAGTCGGGCAGTTTATTTGGATAGTCTGCTGTTTGCGTCGTACCACATGACTGACCTGTGTCAGGAAAAGTTCAGCTGAGTATAAAAACTTCCTTGTAGAGTTTTAGAACAAGGGCAAATGTTGGCTAAATTAAGACTGATGAAAATCGAGGACCACAGATGTACCACAGACCTGAATGTAGGCAGCAGTTTAATGTAATATCACAAGCTGAAGCTACTACTTCTAAATCACCTTGAGCACCTTTGTGATAGAGCAGGCAACAACAACTATGATGCAAGTGAAGGACTCTAGTCTAAGGACAGTTATAAGGTAATACCCTTTGAATGTTATGTACATGAAACCAGATCCATCATGACAGTGTGTACATGTGGAATATCTAAGTATTTCCTCAATAGATAGATGTGAGTCTGTAAAGAGTAGAGGCTTAAAAATTAATTGGGCTCTGTGTTATAAAGGCTTATACAACCAGCCTGCTTTCTTTCTTAATTCCTGGGTAAATAGTGTGCATGTGTGTGTGCCTGCAGCTGGAGGATGTCAGCACAGAGGCCCACAGACTGAGTCGCTGCCTGTCCCAGCCCTCGTTTCCCTCCTTAGCATCCACCGAGGAAGCTGGAGACAAAGAAGAGCAGGCGACTATTCAAAAGGTAAAACTGGTATTTTATCCAGTTTATATATTTTATTTTGGACAGACAGAAACCCGAGGTCCAGTGAAATTATTAATGTGAGATGAAACAGAAAGTATATTCATTCTTTTAGTGCGGTGTTGCTTTAAAGATCCATAATTTAAAGATTCATAAAACAACACCAGCAACATCCAGGAATGACCACCAATTATGCACAGCTGTTTTAAATATGTTTTGAATTTATCACTTTTTTTTATTTAAAGTCTACTAAATAAAGCTGTCAGATTAATTAAGTGGTGTAAAATTGAGATTTTCCCATCATTAGTAGAGATGCCAACGTTTAGGTAAACGTTACAAGCTTCTGTCTCTTACTAGTAAGCCATAAACATAACCACATGGTGGCGCCAAGAGTGAGTTTATAGAGAGACACGTTAAAAAATGCAGTGTAAATATGCTGCACAAAAACATACAGATATCCTTGAACTTGTGCATGAATTACACTTAAGCTCACAGATACATGTGTACACTAATTTCTCTGGCTGTACAAACACCTCACAACAGTCATTAGGATTCATCTTCTGTCAACCAAAGATGTCTGAGCTAAATGTCCTGTAAATCCTTCTGGCATCCGTTTAGATATTCAGGGTGAATCAGGGTGACTAAAAGATAAGCAGGCTGATTTTAGTATTCCATTCTTTTCCTAATGGCAAGTATTTGAGTATGTAACAGAAATTTAAACATAATTTTTTTTTAAATCTTCCCTCAATCCTCACAAAATAAGATTAACAGTAAATCACTGATGACACAGTTTCAGGCATAATCAAGCCTTTGTGTCTTTCTTAACATATCCTCTCGTACCAGGTGGAGGGATCGATACGGTTCTCCGTCTATTATGACCAGATGCAGTCACGTCTGGTGGTCACCGTGTTGCAGGTGGAGGGCCTTTTGGAGCACAGTGAGAGCCGAACCCTCCAACCATTTGTTAAAATACTGCTGATGTGGGCTGGATCAGAGGCTGTAGAAGTCGAGGGCTTTAAAGATGAAGAGGTAAGCTTTTCTTGTTAATTTCTTCCATGAACTTCTTTTCTTCTTTTTCTTGATACATATTTAAAAAATATAATCCACGCTGTCTTTGAGTTTTCATTCAGCGCAGCATCTCTGTACTAAAGACAAAGGTGTCATAGATTACTGCTGTGATCCTCTTAGGGTGAAGGCTTGTTGCCTGTTCTGAGGACAGTGCTGCAGGAGTGGCGTACTCGCATTGTGAAAGGCAGCTGTAACCCTTTATTTGGAGACCAGTTCAGCTGTGTTTTACAAGAGGATAAGCTTCATCACATCAACCTAAGGATGGAGGTTCTGCACTACACAAACATATCTCTCATTCTTAAAACATATTTGTTCAGGACTCAAACGGTATTGCTTGTACTATACTTTCAAGGGCCAAAGAATTTAAAACCATAAGCACTACAGCTATGTTATAGTACTTTAGTCTCTTTTCACCTGTAGAGAGAAAAAAGTATGAATGATAAAAGTATTTTATCTGAGGTGGTGTAAATCATTTATCAGGTGTCTGTATGCATCTCAGGTGAGGGACTTTGATAAATTCTCCAGAAACACAGTGTTAGGAGATGTGAGGGTTCCTTTAGGACAGCTCAACATCTCCTACCCTCTGGAACTACAAGAGGATCTGAAGATACCCCAGAAGGTACTGCAGGGGGCGCTCACACACACACCACACAGCATGCACACAGGACTGGTTTTCAGTAGCATCTCAAGTAGTTGATGTTATATAAAGGTGAAATACAGAGTATGTTAATATGATTACAAAACTATAAAAGAACTATATTTAGGCATAATAATAAAAATGAAAGCTAATAATCTTAGTGTAAAAGGAAATAATTAAACAGACATTTACAGACGTAATAGATGATAGTAAAAATATAATAAAGGACATTGTTATAACTATGTAATCCTTCTTCATAGTCCATACAAAAATTGTTCCATTTTCAGAAAAGCAATAATTTTTGTTATTGTTTATAGTACCTATGCCTAATATTTTGTCCACAACATTAATGAACCACGAGTGAGGCGAAATATTTAGAATTGTACAGGTGAACCCAAAAGTGCACTTGTGTAGCTTGAATTTTATTTTCCACAGAAAATTTTGTTTAACTTTTACAACTTTTTTAATTGCTCAAAGAAAAGAAAAATATATTTGTAACACTAGTGCAACTAAAACCACAGCATGACCTTTGCCTCCTGAACTTAATTTAAACAAAAGAAAAAAATGTTATACTTTTGAATTATGACTGTGGCAATTTAATACATTTTGTGCTTATGTGGTGATTTTTAGCCCTGCTGAATGCTGTCGTTTATGTTTGTGCCTGCAACTATATCACTTTTTTTTAAAACTGTGCATAAATGTACATTATACTTATGTGTTCTCCAAAGGATCTTGTTGGAGAGGTGCTTTTGTCACTGAAATTTCTTCCCACGTCTCAGAGGCTGGAGGTTGGCCTGCTAAAGGTCAAAACTGTCCTTTCTGAGATATCCCCAAATGCAGGTAAATTAAAAAAAGACACCTTCACACAAAAAAGACACCAGCTCTGATGCACATATGGTTATACATTCATGTAATCTGTGTATGTGTTGCACAGCTCTGTATGCGAGGATCAGCGTCCAGTGCAATCAGTGCAAGCTGAAGTACCAGAAAAGCTCTACAGTGGCTCGGTGCCTGGTGACCGTTTTCAATGAGGTCCTCTTGTTCTCCTTGCCAGAGGTTCATCTGGAGCGGTGTAAAATTTTGGTCTCTATATATGAAACTCGCCCAACAAGCAAATCAGCCAAACAACTGATCGGACAGCTGAGTGTGGGGAAGGAGAAGAGTTCAGAAGACGAGCACTGGACTTTGATGATGCGCTCAGTCCGCCAGCCAGTAGCAAAGTGGCATGGCCTACTGATCTGAATCACAGCAGAACCAACGCTATCATCATGAATGGCTGTATTTGTTTGTTTTTGCCTGAAAGCATGTGTATCAGACTGTTCAGGTATCTGCACTTGCTGAGGTAAAGACCAGACATGGTTGTCTTCCTGATCTCACAGTGACAGAAAACTTTTATTACTCTCAGTACTTACTGCTACTCAGCGGTAAACATGTGATGCTCTTCTTACAGTTACAGTTTGTAACAATGCTTAACTTTCTCAATGCCACACTAACATTACTCTCCTTACTCAGTTTATGAGAGGCATTATCTGCGAACTGTTGGTTTAAATGTTTATTTTGGTTACTAAAGCAGAAACTGTACTTGTTGCTATCCACATGTAATTAGCATGTACCTAAATCAGTACGAGAGGACTCGAAAAATAATGAATGCCACAGTTAGGATGATTAGTTGCTTTTTATTTTTTATACAATGTGTATCTTTTAATCCACAATTTATTCTATGAAATGTAATATATGAGACATTAAATTCACAAGATAGAATGCAGTTGTTTAAAACTTCCTATGAATCCTTAATAAATTCCATATTTTGCTATAGGCACAATAATGTTATTGGAATATTATGCCATGAGTAACGTGATATCATTTTTAGCAGAATGGCAATGCTGTGATAAAAGAGTGTTCTGCATATCACACTTTTTGTATTAAGGTTTCAGCACAACTGAATAATTTAAATAATAAGTGCTTAAAAGCACTAAAATTACCTGTTGACTTTTTCTCCTGATAATCAACATGTCCTCACCCTGCTCTGTGGCTAGAGTGCGCCATCTTGTGCACATGTGTGATAAATTGAACACAAGCGGGCGACTGTCAGAGTCAGGATAGGTTTTTTCTTTTTAAGGTAAGACTAAACACAACAAAGACTTATAAGTCATTTTGACCTTGTAAAATCTATTTCTTTGAGTATATATATATATACATATATAGAGAGATATATATAGATATATATATATATATAAAGAAGACAAAGTGTGTGAAACACTAATTAAATTTACAGTTAAATTTTAAGGGTGAAATAAAAACATACATTAATGAAAAGTTTACAACATAGCAAAATAAAGTGAGTGGACGGAAAAAAATTAAAGTAATTGCCACAAATTTTAAAAAGAATTAAACAGTATAGAATATGTACCTTTGAAATAAGGTGATTAAGTGGAAGTGATTGTACAAAGCCACACATGGAATATCAGCACCATCATAATTTCTTTGAATTTTCCAGTTGACTAATCCCAATAATTGAAGTTACCAAAAATGAAAAAACAAAAACCTTTGAATACATGTTTTAAAAGACTATGCTTCTTTTTTAGGCTGTCAGGCAGGATGCTTTAACAGCCAATCTATTAATGAGAAAAGAAAAAGAAGACAGATATGAGCTGAGCATGATTGGACAAAGGCTCAGGAAACCAGGGAGAATATACACACAGCAAAAAAACAAAAACCATGGTCAGGTGAGTAATTTACTGTTACAGTGTGGTATTGCTTTTATTTTAGCTATGCCAGTCTCATTCAGCTAGCATGTGCTTCAAGAACAGCAATGATTAGTTTTGAATCCTCATTAAGATTATTAAGCAAAAAGCCAGCCTCTCTTTAAAATGTGATCCAATGAGTAAAACAGACTCTTCGTTAAACGTTCTTCTCAAACTCAGTATGTCACTTTTTTTCACTGCACACATTCTGTAGCTGAATTTGAAACTGATTATGTGGTGTATGTTTTTCAAGCTAGAGCACTGGATTACAAAGAAAGCTTAAAATACACCAGAATGCATTTTGAATGAAGTTATTAATGTTACCTATTTATTTATGTTCACGTTGATTCTTTTAAGTGCAGATTGTTTTTTCCCTCCCAAACCAGTGTCTCTAACTTCTTACTTACATTCATGAGTCCCTCTGGGATATCTTTGCTCTGAGCTGTTTGTACTCAAAATCCTAAGATGTTATAAATGGTTAATTGAGATATACTATTATGTATTCATACCTAAATTAATAACTGAATGCAAGATACCTCAGTAAAGATTCATTAGCACTTAGATTACCCGTGTGTCATGTTTACTCTCTTGTTTATTACTATGAAAATATGACAGACAGGAAATTATGATAAAAAATATTTTATTGGAGTGTATTTCACGTCATATTATATGATTAGAAATGCACCATTCACACGTGTGCTTTATTCAGCTGCATCTTTTCCCTGTAAAACAAAAGAAAACAGTACATATGGGTCAGTGTGTATAATGGAGCATTCAGGGAAGACAAATCAAATTATTGTCTGTAGCCAATTTTAGGAAATTCGAAGCAGAATTGGGATATTTCTTCTTATAACTTTGTGCAAAGTCTAAAGTGTCTGTACATTTACCTTGCCAGAGTCGCGGCTCTTAGCTCTCAGCTTGTTGACCTGGGACTCGGCAATATCGGCACGTTCCTCAGCCTCTTCAAGCTCATGCTGGAGCTTCCTGTACTTGGACAGATGGACATTGGCCTGCTCCTCCTGTAACATTGTAATAAGTCAAAATTTCTTAGTGTCCAAAACGATGACAGTTTGTTTGCACAAAACTAAAATCTGACATAGAGTTGAGGGTTTTTTTTCTGTGTGTGGTCCTTACCGCTTCCTCAGCCTGCCTCTTGTAGGCCTTCACCTTGAGCTGCAGCTTGTCAACCAGATCCTGCAGCCTGTTAATGTTTTTCTTGTCCTCCTCAGTCTGTAAAAGAAAACACATTTTAAAGATGTGATCCTCTGGTTGCTGGGATAGGCTCCAGCCCCCCGCGACCCTGATAAGGATAAGTGGAACAGAATGGATGGATGGATGTAAAATGTTAATGTGGTTTACCTGATAGGTGAGCTCCTTCACTCTCCTCTCATATTTGCGGACACCCTTAACAGCATCTGCACCACGCCTCTGCTCAGCTTCAACCTCAGCCTCCAGCTCACGCACCTTCAGAAAATTAGGCAAACTTTTAAAATCCCTGGTTTATATACATATGTCTTCACACCTTTCACCTGCACAATCTTCTTACCCTGGACTCAAGTTTCTGGAGCTGTTTCTTGCCACCCTTCATAGCCAGATTCTCAGCCTCATCCAGGCGGTGCTGCAGGTCCTTAACAGCAGCCTCAAGGTTCTTCTTCATCCTCTCCAGGTGAGCGCTAGTGTCCTGCTCCTTCTTCAGCTCCTCAGCCATCACAGCAGCCTAGAAAACATGACCTCCATTAACAGTGGGATGAAAACAAAGCTGAGTTGTACCGTGATAGTAAACATGTATAAACCTACATCGGTGATGGCCTTCTTGGCCTTCTCCTCTGCATTTCTTGCTTCCTGAACAGTGTCCTCCACTTCACTCTGGATCTGAACCAGGTCAGCCTCAAGCTTCTTCTTGGTGTTCAGAAGGCTTGTGTTCTAAGAAATGGAAAGTTTACATTTTAAGATGTTCATTTTAAGTTTATCTAAAAAAAATAATTAAAGTGTCTCTTCGAAAATGTTCACCTGAGAGTGCAGCAGACCAACACGCTCACTGGCGTCCACCAGCTCCTGCTCAGCGATTTTGCGGCTTCTCTCTGTCTGTTCCAGAGCAGCTCTAAGCTCTTCAATTTCAGCTACCATGAGACCGTTCCTGCGCTCCACCATAGCAGCTTGTTCCTTGAGGTCATCCTGAGACCTGACAGCATCATCCAGGTGCAATTGTGCATCCTAGTAAAAAGAATATCAAAATTATATTCACATGAATAACAAAATGCACTTACACAGAGTGTGTACAACAGTCCTGTGCCCTACCATACCTTCAGCTGTGCCTGGACATTTCTCAGCTGTTTCTGGGACTCAGCAGCCTGGCGATTAGCATGGCTCAGCTGAATCTCCATCTCATTCAGATCACCCTCCATCTTCTTCTTGATTCTCAGGGCATCATTCCTGCTCCTGACCTCAGAATCCAGAGTGCTCTGCATGGAGTCAATCACTCTCTGGCTGTTCCTCTTGATCTGCTCAATCTCTTCATCTTTCTCTGCCAGCTTCCTGTCTACTTCACCTTTGACCTGGTTGAGCTCCAGCTGAACACGCAGGATCTTAGACTCTTCGTGCTCCAGAGTTCCCTAATCATATGAAAGAATGAATATGAAAAGATATTCATCTTTGCATTTGTAGTTTTTACGGTGTACTTGTTCATGACTGAATATTTATTTTCAGAGGAGCTCCTCAGACAAAGATTTACCTCAGCCTCTTCAAGAGCTGTCTGGATCTCAGCCTTCTCTGTCTCCACCTGCTTCTTGGACTTCTCCAGCTCATGAATGCTCTTTCCAGTCTCACCAATCTGTTCAGTCAGATCTGAAATCTCCTCTGCAGAGGCATGTTTGATATTGTTTAGTCTTAAGACATTTAATATGAACACACGTTACTTGCACAGCATAGTAGGAACTCACGTTGCAGGTTCTTGTTTTCACGCTTCATGGTCTCCAGCTGATCCAAGGCTTCCTCATAGGAGTTCTTCATCTTGAACAGTTCAGTGCTGAGAGAACGAGCCTCCTTCTGAGCTCCTTCCACCTCTGCCTGACCCTCCTCATACTTCTGTTTCCACTCTGCCAACACCTAGATAAGCATTCGATGCAGTTATTCACCCATACTAAGAGAAACCGTGAGTTTGTGTCTTGTTCAAGCAAAGTAAATGATGGTACCTTGTCAAAGTTCCTCTGCTTCTTGTCCAGGTTGGCGGCTAGGCCATTAGCTCTCTCCACATCAATCATGAGGTCCTCCACTTCACTCTGGAGCCTCTGTTTAGTCTTCTCCAGAGAAGCACACTTGGAGTTGACGGCCTCGATCTGCTCCTCAGCCTCCTGAAGGCGCTGGGCCAGCTTTTTCCTTTAATAAAAAAAGTTTTCTCAGTAAAAACTTATTGTTCTACTTGTTTTTTGCTCACATTCTTACTAACTAAATACTCACTTGGCTTCCTCAAGTTCCTCAGTGCGCTGGATAGCATCAGTTTCATATTTGCTTCTCCACTGAGCCACCTCACTGTTGGCCTTGGACATGGAACGCTGCAGCTCAGCCTTGGCCTCCTGCTCCTCCTCAAACTGCTCCCTCAGCAGGTCACAGTCGTGGCGAGCTGACTGCAGTGCATGGGCAAGGGCATTCTTGGCCTGTTGTAAGACACATCATTGCATGAGCAAAATGTCGACTCACCAACAAAAAACTATACGCACTTCACTGAAATATATATCTTTTTTAGTCTTAATTGAGATAGGACAATAGTGAGAAGGGAGACGAGGGGGGAGACATGTAATAAGTGGCCTTAGGATGGATTCAAACTTGGGCCTTACAGCACAGGGATCACCTGCTCTGTCTGGTAAGCTATACCAGCCTCCACTGAAGTGTTTCTTACCTTAATCTCCTCTTCAGTGTGCCTCTTCAGCTCCTCAATCTGCTGTGTGAAGGCCTGTTTGCCTCTGGTCAGCTGAGAGACTAGAGCTTCTTTCTCTTCAATCTGACGGCTGAACTCACCTTGTGTAAAAATAGTCATCACACTTTAGTTTGTGTTCAGTTTTTCTATCGAAAAACAGAAGATCACTGTAAAGGACTAAGTTCAGATCACTGCATGTTGTCTTATACAAACCATTTTCAGTAAGGAGACGTGCTTTCTGTGCACCCAAATCATTGATCTGACGGACATTTTCATCATTTTTGGCCTTCAGTTCACTAAGTTGGTCCTCAAGAGTACGGCACATCTTTTCAAGATTTCCCTAGAGAGGGAGAAAAAGATTCATCAGTGACAAGATTTTATTTCATCACTATTTGCTGGTAATTTAAGTATAAAATAAATGCATTTTGTTGTTTACCTTTGCTTTAGCGACAGCTTCCATGTTGCTGGACAGGTCGTCAATCTCCATCTTGTATTCACTCTTTTCCTTCTCAAGCTTCTGCTTGACACGCTGGAGGTTGTCGATCTGCTCTCCCAGCTCAGCAACGCTGTCAGCCTGCTTCTTGCGAAGAGCAGCAGCAGTAGCTTCATGCTGCAGAGTAGCCTCCTCCAGGTCACGACGGAGCTTCTGGAACTCAGCTTCACGCTTCTTGTTCATCTCAATCTGAGCAGCAGTTGCACCACCGGCTTCCTCCAGCCTTTCACTGATCTCTTCAAGTTCCCTGGAGAGGTCAGCTCTCTGCTTCTCAACCTTGGCACGAGCAGCACGCTCAGCCTCAATCTCCTCCTCCAGCTCTTCAATACGAGCCTGTTGGATTAGATATGTGTCTCGTTTGAGTAAACTTTCAAATTTAAAGTACGAAGCAGAAAATATGTATGGACTATCATTTGATTTAACATCATGTATCATTTACCTGAAGCTCCTTGATCTTCTTCTGAAGCTGGGCACCCAGTGACTGCTCATCCTCAATCTTGCTAAGGAGCTGACTGGTTTCAAAGTCTTTCCTGTGAAAATAACAAGTTGTATAGTTAATAAATGTACATATTATAGCCAATCCTTAGAAGGATGCTTGTCATAAAGGGAGAAAAAATGAAAGTACTTTTTCAGTTTCTCATCAGACTGCTGCTTGTCATTCTCAAGATCCATAATGGATTCCTGGGCGAGCTTCAGATCACCCTCCAGCTTCCTCTTGGCTCTCTCAAGGTCCATACGAAGCTTCTTCTCTTGTTCCAGAGAACCCTCAAGCTGCACAATGACATGACTTTGTTATTCTCTTGTTCAAGAAGAGGTTTCTTTTCTCTCTTTTTTTTGCCATCACCTGTGACATTTTCAACTTACATCATCAACTTGCTGCTCAAGCTTGGTCTTGGACTTGGTCAGAGTGTTGACTTTGTCTTCCTCAGACTGGAGGTCATCAAGAGTCTGCTGATGAGCCTCCTGAAGAGCTTTCTTCTCCTTAGTCAGCTTAGCGATGCTCTCATCTTGAGAAGCCATCTCTTCAGTCAGGTTCTTCACCTACATTTGCAATTACGATGTTATTACCATATGACTGCATAGTTGTATACATGTTGTTTAATCTGCTAGGTATATTCCGAATGTCAAACCTTGTTCTCAGTGGCATGTTTCTCCTTCTCTACTTTAGCCAAGGTAAGCTCCAGGTCATCGATATCCTTCTTGAGCTCAGAGCATTCATCCTCCAGCTTTCTCTTCTTGCCAGTAAGCTCGGCGTTGATTTCCTCTTCATCCTCCAGTCTCTCAGTTACCTCTTTGAGTTTGGCCTCCAGCTGAATCTTGCTCTTGATAAGTCCCTCGCATCTCTCCTCAGCATCTGAGAGATTCTCTGATTCCTATTTTGCATTCGGAGAACACACATGAACACATTAACATTTTATGGTTACAAAATAAAAGGGCACAGCTTCTCTTGATATCTACTTACAGATGCCACTTGGAGCTGCAGATCATTCTTCTCCTGCAGAAGGGACACCATCTTCTCCTCTATTTCCTTCTTCTTGGCCAGGGCAGTAGCCAGATCTGTTTTCATCTTCTCATAATTCTCCTTCATCTGCTGCAGCTCCTTCTCAGTTTCAGCACTCTTGAGCAGAGGCTTGATCTTGTAGTACACCTTCATCCATGGCCAGTGTTTGACATTCATGAATGAGCGGATGTTGTACTGGATGGTGAAGATGGACTCCCTGTGCGCAAGAGATTTCCATTATTGACAAAGTTATTTTTCACTGTTTTTATTCTGGCTCGTTGCTCTTAATTGCTGTGTTCAACTTACCTCCTCTCCATCATTTTGACAAACTCCTTTCTCATGAGGAAACCACGGCAGACAGCCTGAGTCATGGTGACCAGAGCTGCCAACTTTTCATCTCTCATCTCCTCAAGGGTACCCAGGAGACCAGCCTTGAAGAACACCTAAATGATCACAAGAGAGAATTATATTATAGTAAGCATTCAATTAGAAATGATTCAGAAAGCATATGTACAGTAAATGTAAATCTACATCGGGTTTGGGGAATTTTATGAGCATACACAGTGAAAGGCTTGCTAAACTAATGGCATGGTATTTGAGAAACCTTGTGCCTCCTGTGTGGGCACATCTGCATTACATATGGGAATCGGTTCATTGTCTACCATACAGTATCTCATGTGTGCACAAAGTAGCACAATTTATGTCAAATGAGCCACATAAAATAATAAGAATTTTTAAAACAAAAAAGAAAACATAACAATAAATGTGTCAAGTATAAATGTACTTTGTGAAAATTAGGAAAGTTTTGATTTGATCTTCATGTGTAACTGTGATAATAAATCCAGGTGCTATTGAAATTTTGGGATGGAAACTTCCAGCTCACTGACCTTACCTCTTTCAGTTTTGGCCAAAAGTAATTGTTTTAAGCAGACAGATTTTTTAAAATTGAAAAAGTAATTCTTTATTCATGCGTGGATCTATAATAATGCAATCAGGCTGTTTACCTTAGTGTGTCCAAATCTGTACTGGTCGTGATCAATATCAATTGATCCAAGCAGTTTCTCAGCAGCCTTCTTGTTGTCAATGAACTGGCCCTCAGGGATGACGCTGGCATTCAGTACCTTGTATCTTTTGTGAGAGAGTGATTTGTCAGTGTCAGCATTTTCTTATCATATTTTGAATCAAAAGTCCACGAGGATATTAATTGCACCTCTGTTTGAAGTCACCATAGAGGATTCTGCTGGGGAAACCTTTTCTGCAGATTCTGATACCCTCCAGCACACCGTTACACCTGAGCTGGTGGATGACCAAGAAGTTCTCCATCAGGCCTGTAGAACAAAAATGTTTGAGTATATACTGTGAACAAACACTAATTTGCTGTTTTCTAATCCAAACCTGTGCACACAGGCACACAGATTATGTTGGGTTACCTGGAGTCTTTGACTCATTAGGGATCAGGCAACGCACAAAGTGAGGATGGGTGCTTCTCAGGTTTGTCATTAGCTTGCCCAAGTTCTCCTGTAGGTACAAAAAAGTAAACTTTTGTCATGAAAAGTAAAAATCAAAAATGTATTATTTTACATTTAATTTACTTCTCAAACCTCACCCTGAACTGTGAAGACACAGTCTGCATAGAGCCACCCTTCTTCTTGCCTCCCTTCTTGGCACCACCAGCCTCTGTTTTTCATTTGTAAATTGTAATTAAAAACATTGTGAGACTCGTAATACCAAACAAAACTCAATAACATGTAGAATATGGAAATGTATGTTTTGAGTTACATCATACCTTCAACTACAGGAGGATACAGATGACCCAGCAGTTTAACTGAGGACTTCTGGTAAAGTTGCAACACAGACTCATTCAGTGGGTCCTTGTTCTTATCCAGCCAGCCACTGATGTTGTAGTCCACAGTGCCAGCATAGTGCACCAGGGAGAAGTGGGCCTCAGCCTTGCCCTTGGCAGGTTTTGGCTTCTCAAATGCTTTGCACTTGCCAAGATGCTGGTCATATAGCTTGTTCTTGAAGGATGTGTCAGTTGCCTTGGGGAACATGCACTCCTCTTCAAGGATGGAGAAGATGCCCATGGGCTTGATTAAGGTAAAGAAAAGAGATATGTCACCAAGTGGCACTTTTCCCCTATCATAACAAAACTAACATAAAAAAAGATATAAGATTCAAACATGAACTTGAAGTATACCTTTTCAATAAGCTCAATGCAGGCAGCCAAGTCCATGCCAAAGTCAATGAACTCCCAGACAATTCCCTCCTTCTTGTACTCCTCTTGCTCCAGGACGAACATGTGGTGGTTGAAAAACTGTTGCAGTTTCTCATTGGTGAAGTTAATGCACAGCTGTTCCAAGGTGTTGAACTGTGAGGGGAGAAAAAGGTAGGGAAAAAAATAACTAAGCGGGATCTTATAATTGAAGTAGAGTTTCCCCATTTGTTAGCAATAAAGCTTACATCAAAGATCTCAAAGCCAGCAATATCCAGGACACCAATGAAGAAATTCCTTTGCTGCTTTGTGTCCAACATCTGGTTGATACGGATGACCATCCACAAGAACATCTTTTCATAGATGGACTTGGCCAGGGCTGTCACAGAGTTCAGCACCTAAAAAAATAAAAAGGGAAAATTTGATTTAATCACAAAATGCATTTAAGACCAAATATTTAACAAACATATACCTGGCAAATAATTATCTATTAAATCTGGTACATGATTTTGTTTCATTTGATCCAAATACGCTCTGATTTAAGCGGTGCATGTTTTTTGTACCAGTTGGTCTCATTTACCTGAGGTACAGTCTGTCCCTTGGTGACATACTCATTTCCGACCTTCACTCTGGGATAGCACAGAGCCTTCAGCATGTCAGCAGAGTTCAAACCCAGCAAGTAAGCAACCTTGTCAGCATCTGAAAACAGCAATTTATAACATTATTATACAGTATATACATTATACAGTATCTGACCAGGATTTTTTAGTCCAATTAGGAACCATACTGCTCTTATTCACAAGTATTTTTGTACTAAGTACTCACCCTCTGTGCCATCAGGCTCAGCTTGCTCCTCACGCTGCTTCTGCTTGAACTTCATGTTACCATGATGAAGCACAGCACCAGTCATTTTGTAGATGCTCATCTTCTCCTCATTACTGAAGCCCAGGATGTCAATAGCATTCTGTTCAAAAGTGTCCACATGAAACACTGCATAAACACTTTTTTTCTTAAAGACACAACATCATTGATATTTTAATTATAAATCAAATCTCACTCACATCTGTTGCTTCCAGCTCAACTTTGTCATCAATGCTGGCCACAGTAATCTGACCCATGCTGCACATGGGGAAGTCGTAGGGGTTGGTTGTGATGAGGGCCATTTCTGGAAAAAGGAATAAAACATAAGTGTTTAATAAATTGTTTAAAATGAGAACTGTGTAACACCTTGGTGTCGCTGCTTACCAATCAGCTCTGGCTTGTGGTTTGTCATCATCTGGTAGAAGATGTGGTAACCTCTCTCATCAGGAAGCTGGAATGTCACTCTAGACTTCTCTAGCAGATCTGCACATTTTGATCAAATTTTGAAGTCACAGTTTGTCCCAAACTCAGATGAACTACTCACATTGTGAATTTGTCACTTACATGTCTCAATATCAGCACTAGCCAGTTTACCAGTTTGGCCAAAATGAATCCTGATGAATTTACCCTGTTTGGAGCAAAAGGAGCTGTCAAAGTCACACAACAATCATAACACAATTTCTCCTATCTAAAGATCACTCCATACTTACAAAACGAGAAGAGTTGTCATTCCTCACAGTTTTGGCGTTACCGTAAGCCTCCAGCAAGGGATTGGCTGCAATAATTTGATCCTCCAGTGACCCCTTAAACCCAGGTTTAAGAAATATATGAGAAAAAAATGTTTCTTCTTGAAGTATATTTCGTAATAATTTTAGAAATCTTATCACGTTTATGTACCTGCATTTTGCCAGAATCCTTCTTCTTATCTCCACCAACTGAGATAGTGGCAAAGTACTGGATGACACGCTTGGTGTTCACAGTCTTTCCGGCACCAGATTCTCCACTGGGTGTAGACAAAGACTTTTAAGAGTTTGTTCGAAATGTTGAACTATTTTAAACAAGGTCCAAAAATGTGACACTTACGTGATCAAGACAGACTGGTTCTCCCTATCTGTTAAAATGAAAAAGGAGTTCACAATGTATTTCTGCAGTTATCACCACATACAGGATTAAATATTGGATTTTTGAGTTAAAGGCATACCAGTAAGCATGAACTGATAAGCGTTGTCAGAGACAGAGAAGATGTGGGGTGGAGCCTCCATACGCTTCTTGCCTCTATAGGCAGCAACGACTTCAGAGTCGTACACTGGGAGCCACTTGTAGGGATTTACTGTGGCGCAGAACAACCCAGAGTAGGTCTAAAAGTGGTTCAAGAGATTTTTAAAAAGTGGATGTTAATTAACAGTTGCTGTTAGAAGAGTAATTTTCAAAGTTTTGCTTGTTAGGAAGACAGTCTCACATAGATCATCCATGCTGCGTAACGCTCTTTGAGGTTATACAGCACAGAGGCTTCATTGAGGTGGGTCATCATGGCCATGTCCTCAATTTTGTCGAACTTGGGAGGGTTCATTGGAGAGACGTCTTCTTCTTTGACTGTCCTCTCCTGCAACAGCACATTGATCACGATGAGAATTTGTCACATCTGACTCTCAGTTAACTCTAACTTGATGATACCGACCTCCTGAGTGTCCAAGACTTTGACAGTGACTTTGCCACCATCTTTCTTGATGATAGTTCCCTTCAGGTACAGCTCTTTGGCATCAGCCACGTAGCAGGCACTCTTGGCATCAAAAGGTTTGTTCTGAGCCTCAATTCTCTCCTTCTCTGGTTTACGGAGGTAAATGGCAGCTTTGCCATAAACGGCCATCTCTGCGTCCGTACTCATGGTGGCGGTTTACTTCTATGATGTTATGACAAATAAGTGTAATCTTAGACAAATATGTTAGAGCTATCGTCAGTTCTTGTGAGTGGACAGCTAACACCGTATCTATTATTGTAGGATCTACTGTTGTTATGATTTGGCGCTATATAAATAAAATTGAATTGAATTGAATTAACACCTTATCCTTCTTATCAACACAAATAATATAACACACAAAATACTGACAATTTTGAATAGTTAAATGTTGTCCATACCTGACTCTGTTTCTGTCAAAAGTATGTTATATTGCACAATCCTGTTGAACACATATGAGATATTGTCAATTACTAGGAAAATACTTGTTTTTAAAAAAGTAAATAAATTGATTTATTTAAGTACTATTATAATAATAATGAAGATACTACCAGTTCCAAAGCAGATAGAAGACAAACCTACCACAAGCAAGAGTCTTCTTCTTCTACCACAGAGTGATGTGCTCTCGTGGACTACTTATATTCAATGCAGCATGCTTACCCGACAAAGTTATATATGGGAGAAATGCCAAATGTGGTGCGGATACCAGTGAGAGCAGACATCCGCTGAAACGTAGTGCAAGGACATACTGTACATCAGCTTTCACTTCTAAACATTCTTTAAAGCTATTTTTGAAGAAAGCAAAGGATTTCTCACTTGACAATAATTCAAACTATCATGTCCACATTAAAGAAACAAGGTGCAAAAGAAAAAGGTTTTCCAAAAAATGCCTTGTGTTTTTTTTATGTTGCACTTGTGAAGCTAATTTATTTTATGAAGCATCTCCAAAAAAATGACTTCCCCTCGTTGCCTTTGCCATATTTTACACTATATCAACACAGATTGTATTTCAGCTGCATTTTTCAGGACAGTGTGACACAGATGAAGATCTACTTACAGCTGAACTTTTAATGAAAACAGCTGTCTGCACAGGCTGCAAAGCGGCTCATTTTTCACTGACGGTGTAAGAGTGTAACCACAACTCCAATGTTTAGAGACTTCAAGTCTATTTTCAAGTAATATTTGATGATAAACTTGAACAGTACTCTGTTGTTACACTTATACAGTCCTTTACTATTATTTAATTCCATTGACCTGTGTAAACTTTGAGATATTTTTGTTTTTCTTATTAATTTCTGACCTATTTTGTTTGAGTATTTGTCTATAAAAATGTTCCTACTGATTCACCAACTAGATTAAGATGGGAAAGTAACCACAAAAATGTCTGATTCTCATGAGCAGTTTAGGATAATGCCGAAGATGTCCCACTCACATACCAGCTGCTCATTTCTCTCTTGATAAAATCACAACCTGATTTGTATCTAAGCTAATGCATGATGCTATCTGAGACTCAGGATGCTTCATTAGACAGATGAAGATATAAAAACATGAAAAAAAACCCATTAAAAACTATAAACATCGGTTTATAATGAAGGAGACACTGAAACAATTTTATACAATTCAACAGTTTCTTTCCGTGTCTTAGGGTCATCTCTGGAATGCCATAAATCCAAGTTGGCTACAGCTGTTGCCATGCTACACAGATTAATTAGAGATATATGTTGGAATGGCAACGTTCAATGCTACAAGTGGGAATGGTGTGTTGGAATTTATTAACACTAGGTCAAGTCTGCGGTGCCAGACCAAGTGCAAGGTCAAGTTTTTACTGTAGGTTAAGGATGGCAGCTAAACACTGTGAGAAATGAATGTCGTGTTTGCTACTTTATAGATGTTTTAGCACAGCTAATAATATGTGTGCCTTACGAAACAGAGTGAGCCTTCTTACAATTCAAGAAGTTAGTACACCAGTATGTTTTAACCTTTTTTTTCACCCCATTAGGTAAGATAGTTCTTATGACCCAGGCCTACACAAGACAATTGTATGTAGACCGTCAAATACTGGAGAATTATGTTAATCCACGATGAACTTCCTGATCCTCCCTGCAGTCTTTCTCCTCTGCACACTGTCAATTACTTCATTTATGACTTTTTATATTCAAAGGGCTCATGTTTTATATCTTCTTCTTTTTTTTGTCATATCATACATTACATCCCTGGTAGGAATAAATATTTTTAAATTTTTTAAAACATCCCACATAAGAGCTTGCATCCTCATCTGTACTCTGTGTCTATTTGAAAACATTGCTTACTTTTTGAGCCCTGCTGACAAGCTACACTCAGTGGAGAATCATATGTGGGGCAATAGCAATATTATTGATAGTTATGGTAAAAAAAAATACATAAACAGACAAATGTATTTGCAGGACAATAGTTTGATTTCCAGACTGTTTCTTTAAAAACCTTTTTGAATGAGCTATCAATAACTTAATAAACATATACAATTAGTATTAATTAATATTAAAATACACTGCATATTTACCAAAGTATATAATGATTAAGGTGTTGATATTCATATTAATAATGATAATGTCACCAGAAATACAATCCTCTACAGCACGCACAGACTTGAATGCACTCAGTGTGTTTGCTTACAAAGCATACGTTAAATATATGACATAGACCAAACATGGCAAGGAAGGCAGCTCATGGTTACATGAGTTCAGCATTTGTCGCTAGTACGTACATCAAATGTTTCATATTTCCATCAGCAATAATCCCTACTTAATTTAGCATAAATATAAATTTACAGGGGTTTTCTGTCAAATTGTCAAACCAGTTCAAGTAAAAAGTCATTTTGCATTCTATCTTTTTAATGAAAAATGTTAATTATATTTTATAAATGTATATTATATATATATATGAGGATAATTACAGTGATGCAGGGATATCCAGATTTTTCTGTTTGATTTTCTTCTGCCTAATTTGCATCCTCATATGCACCCCGTATCTGTTTTGAACATGAATATTGCTTGCTTCTTGCTTTCTGCCACCTGGTGACCGACTGGACTCAGTGGAGATTTTCTTATGTGGATAGAAAATATGTTATTGTTAATTACAGCAAAGAATAAATAAACAATACAGAAAAATAGTTGCATACAATATTTTTATTAGAAACCTTTTTGAATGAGCTATCAAACTTATAAATACATATACAAGTGATAAGAACATGTATTTCATATTTACTTTTTACTTATTAAACAATTTCATAATGTCAAATGCATTTTTTTATAAGTGAAAAAAGTTATATACATATATTTGTAGGTAACTGTTTAATTATTTAATGTTTTTATACACTTCATAATTTTAAAAGCACAAAATTGTTGGGCCAAAGTGATTTAACACATCAATATACTGCACAAACAACTTTCACATGTCTTCTACTACATACACAGATATGAATGCATTCAGTGTGTTTGCTTACAACACACAAGTTAAATATATAACATAAACCAAATATGGTCAGGAAGACAGCTGATGGGTACATGAGTTTAGCATTTGTCGCTAGTGCGTACATCTTATGTGTCATGTTTCCATCACCAAATGCACATCCTGAACTGTTCATAATCCCTACTTAAAATAGCTCAATTCAAGTCCCTTGTCAAATGGTGGACCAATCAAAGTAAAAACACATATTTCAAACTTTTGTTAACGTATATATTTTTAATTTCAATTAAAAATATTAACAAACAAAAAATTAGTTTTTAAATTGTCGTCAATAACTTGCAATGTCATTGAGAGTTACTACGTAATAGTTTCATAATAACTAAATTATACGAATAATTACATGTGATTAACTGTAAGAGATATCTCTCAGGCATTCACACTCATATGTCAACCTATTAACACTTCAACCGACTCTGCAGACACAGCTTCAAATCCACTTTTGGCACATGCACATCACTGCAGTTTGAATGTCAACCTCATTCCACTTGTTGTGCAATACAATCACTGAAATGTCACAGTCTTTAGTATGACAAACTTCTTAAACATTTCCACATGAAATTGTCACGCAGTAAAAACACAGTCTTGCAATTTGGAATCTCTAATGTTTATTTTGACACTTGAGCTGGTCAATAATACTTTTTAATGTAAATAATATATATATATATACGTGCATGTAACAAGCTTTTGTGATGATGGTAAACCTAAGAAATTTGGCATTTAGGTATCTTTGATTAACTCCTTCATCCTGTGATACAGTGACAGCAAGCTCTATCATGTGGTGTGTTTAGCATCCCAACAAACAAGATGAGGCCACGGCAACAATGTGAACTTGTCATCAAGCACGTACAGGACAAATATATTACGTTTCCAACTCTCTTGCTAAGTAAGCAATAATGATAAAACGAAGCTTAAGTTTGTTTTTCTAATCTCAAGCTTCTCATTTATTTCACTTTCATTTCAGCGTTTTTTTAGGTTTCGGTTTGGGTGCATCCATAGCCTGACACACTTCTTTTTGGCACATCTGACAATTTTAGAAACTTTGGCGCTTTGGTACTATGTCACTTCACAACATATTTTTCTACTCAACAAAAAAAAACATCTAGAAAAAACTATTTTGCAGAATATACTCAGAATTTATTTTCTTTGTAGTAGTTTCTATCAAATTTTTAAAAATCTGCAAAGCTTGCGATGTTCCTTTGACTGTAATTAAAAGGCTTCCCTTTCTATGTGTATAAGAAACAGATTTGAGAAAAGTGTTTCTCCAGTAGAACCAGTCAAAATGTGGAGCATTGTCTCAAGTTGTGAGACAGGGGAACAAGGAATAAAAATGCTATGCGGTTCCACAGAAAGAAGTTCACCCTTGGTGTGGTGTGGATGATTTATACTAGGGGTGTCAAACTTAAGGTTCGTGGACCGCATCTGACCCACGAGATAATTTCATATGTCATTTATTAATGGCCCGTTGGTATGTGAGAATCTTCAGTCCTGCTGAGAATCCATGCTGACAGGGGTGGGATTTTATGTTTTATTTTGATGGGCACACCATCCGACCAATCACACGCGAAGACAGACTAGGATCATACCATTATGTGAACGAAGGAAGGGGGGCAGAAAGATGAGTTTGCTAAAGTGATACCCGTTTTTATTTTTTAGCGAATCCCATTGTGGGGGACAAAAGGTTTCAAACTTGAGCAAGCCTATTAAAACATTATACACCTTATACACTAAATTTACAGTTCATAATTGAAATTTACATTAATAAACTTTATACAAAGTGTCTTTGAATAGCTCAGTGTCTGAGAGTCTAAATGAGTCTCACAGACCTGAATGTGCACTTGAAGGTATTTATAATTCCTTTTTTTCTTCTTCTTTTGTTTTTGCCTGTCCCGTTTGGTTCTTTAGTCATCAGGATTATTGTCTGAAGGCCGAGAAAGATGCCCAACGGATTTACTTTACCAAGTGGATCATCACAGCCTTGCCGTATTGGTCCATTAGATTGACCATTGTTATTATTATTTATTTTATTTTATTTTATTTTAAGTTATTACAGACGGGACAGACATGACTAGGGGGTAGGAAAGGGAGATAGAAAGAAAGGGAGGGAAAGAAAAACAGAGGGGAAGAAGGACAGTGAGCGAAGACACTTAAGAAAAAAATAGTTAAAAAATCAGCTGGATCACCTGTTGAGAGAGAAGAAGAAAAAAGAACACAAGCAAAAAGAGAGCAACACAATAAACACGACACCACAACAATAACCTAGATAACTGTAACTAACAGTAAATGATAAATAATGAATGTTACTGTGTAGCACGCAAGACTGACAGCGCACAATGTGCTTTGAGGTAGCAGCCAAGAAAGATGTAGTTTGTGTCTGTGAGCACCCGTGTGTATACCTGTATGCACACGTGGGTGGATGAGTGCGCTTGTATTCAAAAGGTTTCTCCATGTAACCATCAGCTAGAGGGTGTGGGGAGCCATAGCCCCATCCCCCAGGGCATGAAGCAGGCATGGAGGAGATCCAGGCCCCAGACATCCAGAGGCCCCCAGAGCGTGACAGCCCGAGGAGGACCACCGGAGGGGCATCCATGCCACCCTCCTGGGAAGAGCTGAGGAGAGCCCTAGACGTGGGGCCACCCAGCAGCCGTGGCGCAGAAGCCACAGGGGGCTGTAGTGATGTACCCACGGGCTCTGCTGGTAGCCAGCCGCACCATAGTGGACCGAGGCCTTAGGTCCAGAGGCCCAAGGCCCGAGGGCCCCCCATCCCCCGGAAGGGGCCTGACCGTCACAGTTAAATATGTGACTTTACACTGACAGAAAAAGGAGTTTCAATGGTTCAAAGTGGGCCGTATGTGGCCCGCAATGTAAAATTCTTTTCACACCTCTGATTTATAACATTAACTGATAAAAAATTAATTGATATTTAAGTAACTATTTACCATATTACATTACATTTCTGACTTCTGTGCCAAAAAAAAACATTAGGCAAAGGGATTGTGGCTAACATTTACCGTACAGTTCTACTCAGTAACAATATTTTTATTTACTGACAGAAAGAATATTTAATATAAAGGTCAAGGTATGATCTGTGACAGAAATGTGTTACAAACAACTGGCATTGTTTTATATTTCTCAAGATCCTTAGTGCTTCTCAAATCAAACGGTTGTGCTTGAGGTGTATTAACTCCTTATATTAGCTACCTTTCACAGGTTAAAAAAAGGCAAAGGATCAATTAAAGGGCAACCATTTCATCTTTATTTTTTCAGCATAAACCCTACCACATTATATGATACAGTAAATTGAAACAAAATCCAATTTACATATAATAATATAAATAAAAGAGAAAGTGTATGGTTACTGCTATTTCAGATATTCTCTAAACTGACATATATTTATTTACCTTGCCAAAGTCACAGCTCTTAGCGCTCAGCTGGTTGATCTGAGACTTGCAACATTAGCACCCTCCTCATCCTCCTTGTGCCCGTGCTGGATCTTGCTGCATTTGGACAGATGAACACTGGCCTATACTCCTCCTGGAATACAAGACACAGCAAAATATTTAAAGTATTTAAAATATTCAAAACATGTAAATGTTGGAAAAGGGTCTTTAGGTCTATAATGCTTGAAAAAACGGGATGTCTTCAGTCACATTTTAAGGTATAAATGCCTTTTGAATTAATTCTATAAGTGGGCTTGTCCCTATAACATCATCTCATTTAATTACTGATGTTTTAACACTCAGTGGATTTTAGTGTGTTTTATTTTACAGTGATTGCTTTGAAAACCGAATTGAGTGTGGGGAAAATGCTTTTTTGTACTAAAATAAACAATTATACTTGAGGTTTTAAAGAGTCAGACTGAACATACACAGTGGAGGTTGGTGACATTCGATTTAATGGTCTGAAGGAGGCGATTCTGTTCTGCTGGTTTAGTACTTTTTTGGAAATGTACAAAATTCTGGGCAGTTTTTCTTTTTGGAAAGATTTAGGTCATTTGTTCTAAATAATAAACTGATATGGAAATTGTATAGTTACTGGGGTCTTTTGCATGCAAATGCAGGCACATATGTACGATTGTAAAATATTTGGAATGACTTTGACCAAACATTTAATTTGATGTAGTTCATTTTAATTCCCTTCAGGTTAATGTAGTTTCAGAAAACCTCCATGTATAACAAGCTAAACTAATTTGACTTAACTTTACAGGAATGTCCAGTGTGCCAGTCTCTGCGAGAATTTTTGGCCTTCACTGTTGCGTGAGTGTGGTTTAGTGTTCAGAGTGCACCAGTTGTTTGCTAACTTGGAGTGCAGTAACACACACATGCTAGGTCTGTGTGTGCAGCATGTTTTAGAGCTCCACTGTCATACCCATGAAATATGAGTAGTTATAAAGGCTACTGCGGTGGTGGCTGTAAGAGTGAGCATGTGTTTAAAGAATGAGAGGGTACAAAGCTGTCTCTGAGCTGGTGGACTGCAGTTAGTTAACCAAAGTTAAGCCTGCACCTAACTGAATGCTGCTTTTATGGTTTAGTGACATACTATGCATGCTTCACTTGCTCACCTGTCACAAAATACCTTTGATTTGACAGTACTTACTGTTCTGTACTGTTCACAGGAAAGATATCTATACTACAAATTATCCAAAAGCTTTTCATGCAATTTAAAAAAAAAAAAAATGTCACGTTAAACTGCCCTGCACAAAAGAAATGAAACTGTTACTGTGCTCAAGTGCATAGATAAAAGTGTTTGCTTTGACACAAACACTTAAAAAAACACACTGCAGCCTCCAACAGAGCTCTGAGTTTGTTCAAACTTCTGGTTGGATAGCTGGAAGCTATTACTTAACTATTCATGTATTGTGAAACAGAACACACCGTTTCGGTTTGAGTAGTAAAAATGCTTGTTATTGCTGATTCATGGCAAACGCAAAGCTCCTAGCAACATACACCTATTAATCTTCTGATATGTTTTAAAAATTCATTTCTTCCCAACAAGCGTGGTAATCAAGTTGTCTTCACTTAAGCAAGCTAAATTTTAAAAGCCCGGAGTAACTGAGGAAATCGGTTCCTACGCGAATGTGCCTCCCACTACGAGGAAAGGGGAAGAAAAACAAGAGCGATGCAAATGACATGGAAATTTTTCATCTGGGGTGACTGTCACTGAATTACTAATGATTATGTAATATAATATATATTTAACTCTTTCCTGTCATGTTTTGAGTTGCAGTGACCTCACATGTTTATGCTGGCTCACAGAAATTTAATGGTACACATCTAAACAGATTAAATGGATAGATAGATGAATGGATTGTTGGATGGTTATAAATCATGGTATATGTGTCTATGTACATGGATTAAATAGCATCAGCTTCACTAATGCATCAGTCATCATGGTCTCAGTCTGATGATGAGAAAGTAAAAGGCCTACTAGGTCAAAAGGGTGGTGTTATATATTGATATATTGATATATTTAGTTGTTGTTTGGCAGGAAGGTGTGGAAAGAAACAACCGTGGGGAAGGTCCAAGCTCGGCTAAAAATGAAATACAGTATGTTCTGGACCTGAGAGCAAAGCTACACACATTGGGTGGGTTGTCACAAGAGAATTTGCTCCAGGCCCAGGAACAGGACAACAGAGGGTTTAGACTCATTTTCACCACGAGACAAAGTGCTTGTATTGCTCCCTTCTTCTAGCTCCAAATTTCTCGCCAAGTGGCAAGGACCCTTTGTGGTCACACGGCGAGTGGGGCATGTTGACTATGAGTTGGTAAGGTTTGACAGGGGGGAGCCACACATATATAATTTCCTGAAAGCATGGAGAGAGGCGGAAACTGTTTCTCTGGTGAGCATGGTTAAGGAGAGAGATCAGTTCAGGCCGGAGGTGTCACATTCCACCATTGCCGCCTCCCTCCATTATGATGATCATCTCGACAGGCCCAGAGAGCAGATGTTGCTGCGGTGCAACAGCATTTTGCAGATGTGTTCTCCTGCCTGCCCGGTCAAAAAAATCTCATAGAGGACCATTTTGAAACGGCGCCCTGGTATGACAATGCGTTCTTGGCCCTTCAGGCTACCTGAACATAAAAGACAAATTGTTGAGAAGGAATTGGCTGCGATGCTGAATATGGGAGTAATAGAAGAGTCGCACAGTGCGCGGTTTGGCAAGGACCCCATAGTTCTTGCAGTGAAGAAAGATGGGTTTTTATGGTTCTGTGTTGACTACCGCAAAGTGAATGAAGTGTTGCAGTTTGATGCTTATCTCATGCCCCAGTCAACGAGCTCCTGGTTAGGCACTCCTCGTTTTTCTAACGACACTGATTTGGGTGATCAGTCCTGCTATTTCAGCTGCCAGCTGGGACCGGAGGGGAACACTGTGCCAAAAACAAGCCAGCTGAAAAGCTGTACAGAGCGATCTTGAAAAGTAATAAAAATAAAAGACGAGTACCTAACAGTGTGTATGTATGGGTCCTTCGTGGCACAGTTAATATTTTCAGTCATGTTTGGTACAATGCAATTTTTCTTAGGTTTTTTTTTTGTACACTGTCTTTGACAAATAAAGAAAATGAAATGAAAGAGTGCCAACTGGGAGGTCAAAGATCAGGCACAAGACAGCTGTTGAAGTTCCTTTGAAACCTAATCACCAAAGTACTTAAAGAAGTAAAACTGCAATACTTTGTCTGAAAAAAGGGGTGGGTGACTGCAGCTCATAAGCCAGGAAATGAGCAGACACATGACATATTATCTCATCTAAGTCCACTTATGAAGCGCTAAACTTAAACTGTGGCGTTTTTGACGTTGTAGAGCTTCACAACAGGAGTAATGAGAGAAGTTTATAACATTATACAAAATATCTCATGTATTATAACAGGCACCAGTGTGTTTTGGATGATGTAAAATAAACGCAATATCGGTTCCTCCCTTCAAAATCAGTCCATAGTCATTTTAATATATTATTTGTGGGATAAAGAGAAATAGCAGCAGCTACAAAATTTTGCCTTTGTTTAAGAAGCTCCTACAATATGCAAAGAGCATCTTGTCCAGAATGAGAGTCTTTGGCAAAACATGGAGTAGCATGGCGAACCGCCAGCCACGCGCTCTCCAAAGCTTTAGCTCCTCTGTCAGTAAGAAACGGGTTCGGAACTGGAATAATCCAATAAACTAAACCTGATTTTGATGCGCAAAGCAAGCAGTACTAACCCACTGGCCTGCCTGCATCTAATACACGGGATATCACACTATTACACCCATGGCATTTCCTGTGGTATGGTCATTCGCTTACCATCAGATGTCTTGTGTGAAGCAGAACCCATGACACACTGGACTGTTTTAACACAAATTTCTGCCTGTCATGCTTAACCTGGGGCAGTCGTTTGAATGCCCAAATATATCATTCCTCCAGAACCCTACTGTTTTATATCTCCTTTGTTCATCTGGAGGAGTCCAGCGTATCCCATGGACTCCACCAAATGCGTTACACGAAAACGAAACAAAAACTGTAGCCAGCCATTCCACGAGTTTCGGTTTAAATGATAGAGACACTGGCTGGCCGCGCTGAGTTGCAATCTGCGCCAAGTATTATTGGTGAGTCTTTATTTTATTTCTGAACAATATACTGTAGCCTGTGTGGCAGACTTTTGCTTGGCCGTGCAGCCTGAGTTTGTTAGCTCTGCTGAGCTGTACACAATGACGCAGTCTTTCATGCGTGTTACCTTAAATGACCTCGCCTCGAAGCCGTTTGAGGATAGGCTCGAGACAAAGTAGTGGACGTCGATTTTTTTTTTTACATTAAAAGTTTAAAAACGACACAAAAGAAATGAATGTCGGTATGACGTGTATACATAAAATAATAACAATAAACGTATAAAAAGCGCGCACACACAAATTATTCTTAACGATTCAAACGTCCCTCAAAATCGCTTTTTTTCGTTAATAATGAGCAAAATCCACCTAAATTAGAGCACAGTTAACGCTGTTTACTTATTGGAGCACTTTTAGTTGTTTAAAGTGTAAATCTGTGAGGCCGATGGACACATAGAAGAATGTTTTTTACTGGTTTATCAAGGGCGTGTTTAAAAAGTTTTACGGTTTTGAAAATGACGTAAAAGACCGCGTTTGTCCATGTGTGGCTCACTTCCAGTGAATAAAGTGCGGAGCACGGGCTCTCCTGCAAATGCAATGGACGATCGCTTTACTTTGTGGCTTTCTGTGTGATTATAATGTTAATGCTCGTGTTGGGTTTGAAGCATCGACAAATATAGTGATGTACGATGATATGAATGTATGATTTGCATGTTTGCTACTTGCTTCCTTCAGTCAAAGCTGCATTTCACAGGTAAGATTGTGACTTTATGTGTGTCTCCCCCTCTTTATTTGTATCAGCCGATGGAGTCTGACCATGGATGAGGAGGTCAACCCTGACCATGAAAATGTGAACTCAGTCTTGGCTCAGGACTCCATTGAACTGTTCCACATCCTCAGCAGTCAGTCGCACTCAGTCATAATGGAGCTGTGTCAAATGATGCCCAGTGAAGCTTGGCACCAATATCAGGTTGACCCCTCAAGCTCTTCTGCAACAGCAAGACCAGAACTCATCAAAACCATGTTGGATTACTTCAGGTCAGCCAGTGCTCGAAAATGCCGTAACTTCCTTCAGAGAGTGTGCTTCTCCTGTGAGAACATCCCCATGCTTCTGGAGTCGAGGCTCATGTCAGTGGCAGGATATGACAGCAGTGAGTATAAAGTGGTGTTTGTCTCTGACCAAAACACTGCAGTCGTCAGTCACTTTCACTTTGAGGTTCACTTTACTCGTCCAGGTCCTGTATTCTGTCAAAACAGTAGAACAATGTGAAAGGGAATTTAAAGCAGTCTTACAATTAGAGTTTTCTTTGGTGAGCAAATGCATACATATACATATTTCATGCATACAATACCAGTTAAAGGTTTGCCTGCTGAGGAGAATAGGGTATACGCACTGAGGTTGACACGGAAGTGGTTACATTTATTTGACTGTATACGGAAAGAACCCAAAAATCAACCCCACAGTGAACAGAGCGTCAGCAGTTTTCTCACCAAATTAACACACTATGACAGCATGAACTAACTTTTACTGTATTAACAGACTTGTTGAATCACCAAATTTAGTATAAATGGTCACTAATTTCTGCTGAATAAGGGTTGGTGTGCTCAGCTCTTAATCTCTTATATTTAGTAAAGTTTAAAAAAAAAGAATTAGGTGCAGAGGTTTTAATTTATTGTTGCTCTTCTGTAATCCACACAGTGGCAAATGTACACATACAGGTTCATATATATTTGACCACTGGGCAGATTTATATTAAATTGATTGGTTTCCTGGTACCGACCCAGCTTTTAAGTATAGTCCACAAATTGTCAGTATGGCTGAGGGCAGGGTTTAGGAAAGCAATTCCACTTATTTTATTTATTCCAATGCTAATATGCTTATTCCCATGGTGTGTGTATGTAAGTAATCAAAAACATAAGCATAATTGTGCTTATCTGCATGGCTAACAGTATGACTTTGTGCTTGAATGTTTAGCTGATGATGTACCGTCTCCAGCCGCAGAGAACGTGTCTCTAGCAAACGCAGGTAGATCACCACTGTTTGTCACTATCTCATATCTGTGTGTACAGAATGATTGTGTGGGTGTGTAAAGATCTGTAGTTTTACTTGTGCTTAACTTCACCTCTAAGCTTACTATAAATACATATACTTGCAGTCTGCAGGTGATTTTCCGTAATTTGGTGTTTTCTTTTTTGGTTTTACATCAGACTGACCACATTGGGTCACATTTCTCTGGCTTGTTTCGTGTGTTTACTGAGCAGACCCAAGGCATCTTCCAAGTAAAATGTGGCTCAGCCATAAGATCAGAAGCCAAGATTAAATGGTAGTGAAACCCAAAGTGAGGCACTAGATGAAATTCATCAGCTGTTAATGTTTTTGAACTCTCATTCACTTTATTTTTTTAAGTAAAATTAAAGTAAAAGTAAAAACGTAATCACAGTAGTATAACACAAAGTCAGTTAAATTTCGGGGATACCAATCTGCCCATTTTGGAAGCTTCAACTATTGTGAATCCATTTTAGCTGCTTTAGTGCAATTGAAAGTGACATGAGATGCACTTGAGTGGCAACAGCAAGACGATCAGAAGAGGAAATAGTTTTGCAAGTGGTTTTGCAGACCATTGGTCTCTCCTTATACTTCTTGACTGACTCTTTTAGCTGATGTCGTTGTCATTGCTGGTAGCATGAGATAGCACCTGCAGCCCATGTGGTTTGTAAGAGTTACTTCTGATCCTCCAGTGTGCCACGTCAATATGGGCTATCACAAAAAAGTTTGCTGTGCCTTCCATCCCGGTCTTAAGATAGTAGAGGAGATACCTATCTTGTGGAGTCTGTTTCTGACAGTTTGGTCAATGGAGGTTATTTTTCAGGGGTTTAGCTGTGTTCCTCCTGCTACTGCTGTTGGGTTGATGGCCTTCTAGTGCCCTGTCCTGCTCTCCTCTTCTAATGGCCTGTCTCCTGGTATCTCCTGACAGTTTTGCAGCTGTGCTGGGAGACACAGCAAACTTTTTTGCGATGACCTGTGAACCTTAATGGGATGCAGGTACTGTCTCATGTAATCAGCAGTGACAAGTTCAACAGGAAAAAGCACAGCTAGAGGAAAATCACTCAGGAGGGATAAGGAGAGAGCAGTAGTTTCTCCATCACCTGCAAAACCATTCCCTAGTTGTTGCTGCTCCGGTGCCCCCTCACTGGTGCTTTGCACCAAAGCAGGTGAAATAGGTTCACAACGGTTTGTACTGATATTTACCTGTGTTCCCTTCATTTTTGAGCAGTATAGTCTTCATTTATCACCTGTGGCTGCAAAACAATCATCACTACCCTGATGGTGACAATACCACTATAACCATTCTACAGCCACTCAGTAGTTATGCCTCTTTCTTTCTCTTTTTAGAAAAGCTTAAATTAGTTTTTACATTTTTCTTGATTATTTAAGCAATCACTTGTATTAGCTCAGTTTAGTTTACAGTAAAGGCTCAAAGAAAACAAACTTAGGGGAAAAGTGAAACCAAAAGCTTAAGATTGTTGTAAATAGGTTTGCATGTATCAAAAAATTCACGTGACTTATTCGTTCGTTTCACTTTGGGATTCCCCCAGCATTTTATTTTTTTGCGTTTTTGGTGTGTAGATCATTTCGAAACTAATAGGAAGGATTAAGAGGTGTAAATACAGAATATTTGAACGTCTTGCAGCACACTTTATTGCATTCATCCTTTTTGGCATGTTATACTTTTCTGCAGGGTTTTCATGCACTGTATGTTTTCTGTGTCTTCTGTATTGCAGACAGTTATGAAAATTCTAGCCCTGCTGTAACAGATCAGAACTCGTCACCGCCATTTCTCGAGCAGCGGCTCGTCAAGCGCCCACGGATTGGTAGGATACACATGTGACTCTTAATGATTCATGCGTTACAGCTACATTCAAACCATCACACAAACCAGCCAAGAGAAATATTTAATTCATTGATTTATTAATAAAAACACATAAACAAGAGTTTATAATAAGAAACTAGGAAGAGTTAAAACACAATACAGTAAGTGTGCAGCTGACAGTGGAAGGATTGGGATCCATCTTGGAAGGATTCGAGTACTTATCTAGTTCTCATAATAATTAATCCAGCATGGTGGTATTGCTAATTTAGGTTAAAGTTTTAAAGGACTTATCACTTTTTTAGCACTGAAACCTTTTGCCTTATCTTGGCAGTAAAGCTTGTGCTGCCAAAAAAGCTCTGCCCCTTTGGCACATGGACCTATGAACTCTGACATTGTTCTGTGGTATCTAGCATCACTGTGTTGGCGGCAAATTGTTTTTATGTTGTATGTAGGGAATAGGGGAATTGGGCTTACATGGATGAGGGTTACACCTCATCCCACAGATATTCAGTTAGATTTTGATAAGGAAGTCTTAAGTTTACCGTTTAGTTGTGCTGCTTCATGTAGTTGAGCAATTATTGTGTACTGTGGGAAGCTGATGTCGTCAGAGCGGGCCTGTGTCTTAGATATCAAAATAAGATCAACATGAAACCCAGTGGCTGAAATTTCCAAGCAAGACAATTGCACTGTAAAGAGATTATCTGTTTTTCACTTCTAACTTTTCTAATGGGTTCCACCCACAGATCACTGGCAGCAGTACATCAGTGAAGTGGAGAAATGCCTGCTGAAGAGATGGAAGCAACTCACAGCTGGCCTGGTGAGGGAGGTCCAGCTGGAGAATGTATGGGTCAGCCCGAGAGCGGCAAACAGAAGCAGAGACAGACCTGATCAAACCCCTAGCTCAGCAGACAGAGGGGGCAGAACACCGGGTCAGCAAGACTTCCTCTAATTGTACCAGTTGATGATTGGGCTTTTTTTTAAAATAAAGGGATTTTTTGAAAAGTATCTTGTGGTACACAAAGAAATAAAATAATAGCAGCTTTGTATGTTCTAAGCTTCTCATGTAAACTTACCTAATCATGAATATTTGAAGTCTGCTGCACATCTTTCTCACCAAACTCAGAGCCCGATGGGGATTACGGGTATTTGGAGTCCAGAGTGACGTTGGAGACGTTCCTCCAGGGATGTTTGGGTAAAGTGACAGTTCTGGTGGGCAAGACGGGATCAGGAAAAACTCTGCTAACATCCTGTTTAGGACAGCAGTGGGCGAGTGGATTAGTAAGTTCTAATTATTTGCGTTATCAGGCATGTTCGATGTTTATCTGTATGGCTAGTGCTGATCTTATTTGTATTCAGAGGAATAAAGGAAGAGCCATTGTCCCAGAATTTGCATGCTAGTGATATAAAAACATAGGGCAGCTATATTTCCATACTGTATGTAAAGGCCATATTAAATATAACTGATTTAAACTGGCTTTATTGTGGCTATCATTATTACAGTATGCTGTAGGCTTAGGAACCATCACTGACCTTGCAGAGGTTGCAGATGATCCAAACTCTGCATTTTCATTGTTTATTTGAAAAACCTAGTTAATAAATTATTAATTTGGTGCATTAAGAATAACAGTAAAGA
Source organism: Oreochromis niloticus (assembly GCF_001858045.2). Classification (NCBI taxonomy): domain Eukaryota; kingdom Metazoa; phylum Chordata; class Actinopteri; order Cichliformes; family Cichlidae; genus Oreochromis; species Oreochromis niloticus. Next base: position 7,525,581 of record NC_031972.2, read on the forward strand.
AGCTCCTGCTACTATCAGGCAGCTACTTGTTCAGCCGTTTTTCAACTGCACACTTGTTTCTTCTGGAGCCAGTGAATGCTTCTTACAACTTTCACATTTGTGGTACTACCTAAGCTGTGCAAACAGAATTTGATATGACTCTTTTCCCTCTGCCAATTGTTCTCCTCTCCATCTCATCCAGGGTCCTGTCCCTTCATCCTTTGTGTTTGTCCTGCTGGAGTTTCGTCAGCTCAACCTACTGTCACGCCCTCTTTCATTATCAGAGCTGCTATTCCAATACTACCTCCCTCCAACTGGGGGAGAAGATGCAAAGGTACGCATGTAATGCTTGAGTAGTACCTGTTATAAAACAGTACATTTGTGATACTAAACATAGTTAGCTATGCTTTGCATTCTGGGATATGACAGAATATCATACCATATTAGTGGTAAAATGAATGTAAATGGAAGATCAGAGTTTTGTTTGTGTAAGAAAAAAAAATGAATCCATGGGAAAAGGGCTACAATTTCATGAACTCATCAGCTGATTTGGGCCAGAGTAAACAAACTGCAGGTATGAAAACACTTAGTGTGGTTGGCAAGGCGTAATAGCCTGCACTCATTAGGCTAAAGTGTGAAACTAAAAAACATGTATGTTGGGAAATGTTACATTCAATTGCTCTCACATTCTAAACTTATTCTTCATTTGAACAGAGAGCCATTATCGACTACCTCCTTACTAATCCAGAGCAAAGCTGTTGGGTACTGGATGGCTATGATGAGTTTCACAGCAAACTCAGCAAAAAAGAAGTGCAGAGGAAACCGCTGCACTTAGAAGATCCTCTGCCTGTCGCAGACCTCATCTCAGGGTTGCTAAATCGCCAGATTCTTCCAGGAAGCACTGTGCTGGTCACCTGTCGTGTACGGGATCTTATAGATTTGGATGGCATTTCAGATAAAGTAGGCCAGCTGCTGGGCTGGGACCAGGATGAGATCAAGGAGTATGTAGACAACTTCTTTGGTGCAAAAGGTGAAAACTTTATTTACTTGTATTTACATTGTCGTTGGGCTTTATTTATTTGTTTTATTTGTTTTATTTATTTCAGTAAAGTTTTGAGGAAGTGTTGTTTTTGGCTCTTCTGTGTTAACTTAATTTTTCTCTGTGGAAGTTGGTGCTTAGTATATATAATCAAGGCAATGCAATAATAGTATTATTGTAGTTAGAAAACATGAAATAATTCACTTATTACTACTTTTTTGTATTAACTGATAAAATATGGTTTTCTGGACACCGGATCTCTGCTGCTTATTCATTTCTTGAAAACATCTAGCTCCCTCTTTCCGCACAGCCAAAGTTGTCTCTAATATTTTTTCTCGCTTTCTCTTTGACTCTTACTTGAAACTTGTCTGCATTTTTTATTTTCTCTTCAGTTATGGTTGCTGTGGGTTTCAAGACTCACATAAATATCAGACAAGTTTGAACTTGGATGTTTCCGACTAAACATTTGTTTGTCTTTTTTATTTTACTTGTTGGCAGTAGCTTATGTAAGTAACCCTAATCTGGGGTTATCTACATCTTTAGCAGTGCTATATTTGATCATTTAGAACTGCAAAACAGCACCTGTATCCAGTTATAACTGGCCAATTGCTAAAATTTAGACTTTCAAACTAATAGAAATGAGTAATTTCCATATAAAATAGGATCTCATGTGTAATAGCTGCATTACTAACATGAAAAAATTGGTGTTAAAATAACAATTGAGTAAAACTTCTTGTGCATGTCTATCTTAAATGTATGTTGTCTTTAATTAGTTTAATCACCATTTACACCCAGCAGATGTAGCTCTTAGAGAGCAGGCAGCACAGCTCCTTCTCTCCAGTCGACACCTTCTCGCCATGTCTTCCATTCCTGCCCTATGCAACATCTGCTGCATCTGTCTTGAGCATTTACTGCTGCAGTGGAGAGATAAAGCTACAGGAGGAGCACCGATGCCTGACGAAAAAGGAAGTAAGGCAAGGACAGATGCTCAGGAAGCAGAAGGAGCACAGATGTCAAGAGAAGCCAGAGGGGAGGAGGGCAATAGAAGAGGAAATCCTGCACAAAGGAAACAAGAGGATGGAAAACGAAAAGGGAGCAAAGATGTAATAATGGATGGAACAAATGGCAGACCCCAGCTGGCTCCCACTTCACCCCAAGTCCCTGCCACCCTCACTCAGGTCTACCTCACTGTTCTGGGCTCATTTCTTAGCCGAGACCCTAACCACGGAGGAGACGGCAGGCCAAAAACTAAAAGATTTCCTCACAGGTAGAGACTGAGCTGTGAACTCACTCTAATGTGTCTCCATCTTGAACATTATATTTCAAAAAAGATGAAGTAAATGAAAAAATGACTGTTTAGAAAAGAAAGCACCAGTGTAGCAAAAAATGCATCATGCTTCAGTTTATGGATTATCTCTGTTTTCTGTCTTTCCGTGCAGTGCTGTCACCACACTGACCATTCTGAGTCAGTATCAGTCGGAGCTGTGTGAGCTGAGCCGACTGGCTTGGACAGGCTTAGAGGAAAGCAAGATACTCTTTTTGAAAGAAGAAATTCCACAGGAGGTTTTAAAGTTTTCATTGAGGATAGGACTCTTATCACAGGTCAGACATGAATGCATGCATTAATGTCCTCCTCATATCTGTGACTGTCCTCAAAATCCTTGTTGTCGAGTGTTTGCATGCTATTTATACTATTGATACTATTAATAGATTTGCTTAGTGGGCAAAAGGTATTTGTTTTTACTTACAGTGGACATAGATGTAGTAGGGCTGTGTATAGTAAACAGAGTAAGGGTAGATAAAGGCTGTCCCTGTAGACGACTTGTCATGTTTGTAACATATTAATAATAATAACATAATTACTTATCTGCTGTTAGGTGGAGCTCAGACGTCAGGACGGGATACTCGCCAGTGCCTACTGCTTCATTCATCTGACAGTGCAGGAGTTTTTAGCTGCACTAAGAATCATGACTAGTAATGATGTTAATGACGCACAGCTTAAGAAGAGGTAAGGAAGCCAAATGGAGAGAAATATGGGTGTAATTTTTAAGATGATTGCAGCGTCAAGACCAGTTTAGGTTACATAGCCCACCTGATGGAGAAACTAGGGAGTCACACGGCAGAAGCTCTGTACTTTTGGCATCGAAACATGGTCAAGATGACCTGCTGAAGTTCTGACCAAGTATCAGAATGGGGAAGAAAGGTGATTTAAGTGACCTGGAATGGTTGCTGGTGCCAGATGGTCTGGTCTGGTTTTTTTCAGAAAATGCTGATCAACTGGAATTTCCCCACACAACCATCTCTAGTTTTTACAGTGAATGGTCTGAAAAAGAGGAAGTAACCAGTGAGTGACAGTTCTCTGGGTGAAAATGTGTTGGTGATGGGAGAACGGGCAGACCACATCAGGTTCCACCTTGCCAGCTAAGAACGGGAAACTGAGGCTACAAGTCACACGAGCTCACCAAAATTGAACAAGATTGCCTAATGGGTCTCGATTTCTGCTTTGACATTTAAACGGAAAGGTCAGAATTTAGTATAAGCAACATGAAAACACCTTGTTGAGTCTGTACCACAAATAATAAAGACAGTTGTGAGGGCAAAAGGGGGGTATAACTCGAAATTGGCAAGGTGTACCTAATAAAATAGCCAGATAGCATTTTAGTCTAATGGCACATACGCAGTAACCTCTGCACTTTACTCTCTTACTGGTGTTGGACAAATTCAAATTACAGATAACAATATAACATTCACAACATTATTACACATTAATTGATTAAATTATCTGCAAATTCACATCCTGGAAACAGTTTTGTTAATTAACTGTGGTGCATGTGAACCAAATGAACAAAATGTCCTAAATACAGTCACCTTTCTTGTTGCTGCCTTAGCTGAACGAGGCTTCTTCTGTCTACATCTGTCCTCCCAACTCGGTGCTGGGCAGTCCCTGCCTGGTCCCGAAATAGATAAGTTCCCTTCAGATCAGGTAGACACTAGTGTGTGATGGAGTGTTTGAAAAGCTGTGGAAATAAAATTTTGTCACCTAAGCTAAAAAAGAGAAGCTCACAAACAGCAGAATTATGATGAATATATTGAAAGATTCAACAGTTAATTAATGAATCTCATTTAGAATATGTGAAAGAAAGCACGATGGAATTTGACTATGTAAAGTCACACGGTATACCAGGAATAACTCTGCCATGGAAGCAACCTGAGCTGTGCGAGTTAAGCACGGTACAGTACGAGACATATTTGTCCTTACTCCTTACATCAGAAAAACACTGATGTAGGCACAAAGTGACAGCTCAAATCACAGTGTGAGAGCCTGTGAGACTGTGCAAAGGTGGGGCCACTGAAAGTGAAATATGGCACAGCTGACATAACTAAGCAGCAGGCGACCACAGTCACTCGCTAAGAGACCTCTTGTATGTGGCTACATGTGGTATGACGTATATCAGAAGTCCGGGTTGTATTCCACCACATTTTTTCCTAAGTGTAATGCTACTGCTTCCTCCAAAAATGACAATGCAGCTTCATGGATTTATTGATTCTTCTGTAAAAGGGTCTTGTTTTTATCACAAGTTGTTTTAAAAGCAGGAATTTAATTGCATCAGAGCCCACAGATGCTAAGCTCCACCCTCTGACATCCAAATTGCACCCTTCCCTTATAGAGCTCATCTTCCATCCCCTTTTCGGCTTCAGATCCATTCTCATATGTCCAAACATATATAGACTTGAAGCTCCTTCTCTAGGACTTTTTTAAATAACTGTAGTCACGACGCAGTAACACGATCAATAGTGATGTGAGAGATGATAGCTTTGGAATATTTAAACAGGGGACACGCATTCATTAATTACTTAAATCTTAATTAATTAATTGCTTTTTTAATTGCTCCAGCAGTCAAGTTTACAACACCATGAAATCTGTTCGTACAACTGTATTTTAATAAATCTTGCATTGTTTCCTCTAAAGAATCACTACATTTTTTTGGTGGTGTGATATGGATTTGTTCACATTTTCATCATATTTAGTTGACAAGGTGGATTGCAGCAAGGACCTCACCCATACCCAGTTCCTTAAATGATTAGATAACGGGTCTGTTTCCTCACACTTCCTCATTTAACCCTTTGATTTCACATGTTTCAGTGAGGTTCTGGAGGTCTGTGATTCGAAATCAGTCACGCAGCTGCAAAATGACTAGTTCAGTTCTGGCTTTGACGTTTTGTTATGCGTTTCATTCTGTGAGCGTTTGGGGAATGTAGTAAAATGAATGCACCTGAGCAAGAGAGAAGAAAAGGCGAAAGCCATTCAAACTGGTGTACTGTGCTTTCTTCCCACTCTGTGTGCTTTGTGGGCTGCACTGTAGAAGTTGTTTGTTTTTGTCCTACCTGTTAAATCTTAAAAAATAATATTATTTATTGCATTTCAAAATATGCACGGTCATATTATTATTATTCTCATCTCCCAGAAGAGTGTTGAAACTATCATCTGGACAGTAAAGTAACATGCTTTAATTTGCATCATAATTCAGATGTTGACTTTGCTCTCATTATATCCTCAGATTCAGTCTGAAAACTCGCTGGACAAGCAAATCAGACCAGAAGACGGTCTTCACCGACTCACTGTACCTCTATGTTTGCGGTCTGGCTTCCTCACAATGCACTCCAGCCCTGGTTGAGTTAGCCAAGGTTTCTGGTAGCGTCCAAAGTTGGGTCCAGAAACGACAAGACCTTGTTCTGAAATTACTCAAAACCATGTGTAACAGTAACACTCTGACCGGACCAAAGGTAGAATGAAAAACAGGAAAAGCAGATTTTCTTTTCTGTCACTTTGTTACTGATCTTTTCTTTGCTATATTTTGCCAGATACTCCAGCTTTGTCATAGTGTGCAGGAGAGCCAGAACCACCAACTCGCCAAGCAGGTTTTTGGTGTGAGACCCAAACTGGAGCTGCGCAACATCTGGCTGTTACCGAATGATATCGAAGCTCTGGCTTTCGTAGTTAATTCAGCCGATCAAAATGACATCGGTCTGGACTTCGGAGCGTGCTCCATGGAGCTGGAGTGTTTAATAGTTCTGGCCAGGTGTCAGGGAATTCATAACCTCAGGTGAGGCTACACAGACGTTTACAAGTTACAGTAGTTAAAAAGTAACAAAAACCCTCCAAAAACCTAAGTGTAATTTTTTTAGCTAACCTAAATCAGAAATAACACTAACAAAAATAAACTATTAATTACAATACAAATGTTTATTTTGATTTTGAGACGAGGGTTTTTATTATATTACTGTACCATTCTGGATATGTTAAATCTTACAGGTCAGCATTTATTTGAAAAGGTTTCACAAGGTTATTCATATGATATTTGTGGGAATGCACTATGGGAGCATTGGAAAGCCATCATTGTGACACATGAGAGTGTTGAAATGGACGGTGTTGATCTGTCAGAAATTGTAAAACCCATGTTTAGCCCACGGACATGCAGAGAGAGGACTAGTCGCACAGCAGCAGTGAATGTTGCTGTTGATAGAGCTGCAGCTTTGCCTTTGACATTCCTCAGCTGACTGACCACCTGTCTTACAGTGAAAGTGAATGAGCTCAGTATTCTTGTTACAAGAAGACAGAAAATAGTCTGCACTCAACTGCAAAAACACGACTACTGATTCTTTGAAAGTATTCCTTTATCAACTCGAAAAAGAATGTTGTTCCACACAAGTTTGCACTTGCATGTCTTGAATAGTGGGTGGGACAGGGCTTATCTGTTTAGCAAAATCTGCAAGCTGCACGTTGTCATCTCACATCTGTCATCTCTTTATTGTTAATTTTATATAATTATGCACATTAACATCTAATGTCTGTCTAGCGGGAAAGCTATCCCTCCTTAGTTGCTCTTCCTGATGTTTTCCTTATCCAAAACAAGAATTTAACGACAAATATAGCGTAACCGTATCAAATAAAGTTGCATTGACCATAAAGATTTCAGCTCAGACATTAAAAGTAAAGCGAGACAGTGTCTGAAAAAGTGCTGCAGCAACAGCTCATTAATCTGTATGTAAAACAAACCGAAACCTCAAGCATTTTATTAGGAACTCCGATACATCTGCTTGTGGTTATAAAGAGAACCAGTTACATACAAGCCATAAACTGTAATTATAACTTGGAAAATTAGAATGAGGAAAAATGTGACTGTACCCATGTTCATAACAGTAGCGTAGGTGCTCTATACACAGAAAATATCTTGTTGACAAGATGCAGAAGGTACCTGAAATAGATATTTACAGCTGTGGTGAGCAGAAAATGTTGTTTTACTGACTGTGATTCGATCCTCCTGTGCAGACTAGAACTAGTGAACAGTCAAGGGTGCAAGCAGAACTTGTCAGCTGCTCTCTACAGTTCTCACATAGTTACACCATAATTATTTCATGTGTATATTTTATGTCACCCAGGCACATGTAAGCTATTAAACTAGATTTTTGGGGGGCAGTCACCCAACTCTTAATCCTAAACCCAGTACCCAGTTCTTGATCTTGACAAGATCTTGTGCCGGTATTCTGTTTGTTATGAAAACAAACAGAATACCGGCACATTTTTCTTCTTATTTCATTTTGGACATGACAAATAGAGACCACCCATACATAGACCCAGATGACCCAAACACCAGAGAGCATACAGTGTAACCGTATGAGAGAAAGCATGTGCAAGAAAAGCCACCTGGAAGGCAGCCAATGAAAAGACTATTGAGTGAAAAAAAGTTGTTATCATCCACATGTAAAACACTTACAAGTTTGTACATGTAATAAACTATCCATCATTATATGATTTAGAAATGTGAAAATTATAATTCAGAAAACTGCTGTAAACCTAAAACCATGTACAAATTATACAAGTAAAGCAAACATGATATAACCAGTGTTCAAAAAGTATCCCATCAAATTACCTCTGTCACGGGGATTTAGTTTCAGTTTATTCTGGATTACATAGAGTGAATTATTAACCCTGTAAAGCCTGAAGCATGGATTAATGCCAGACATTTGATTTTCTTTTAATTTGACAAATTAGACAAATGCTAACAATTAAAAAAATAAATAAATAACAGTTTCCATGTATGAGGTTTCATTTTTTTGCATTTTTTTGTGTGTTAAAAAGACACTGATGATATATAGGTCTCAAAATCTCATGTATCACATATTGTACAGGGTTAAAAGAGATTACAGGTTACAACTCCAAAGCAATTCTCCTATAAACCCCACTTTGGCTTTCAGTTTGTAGTCTGTGAATCTAGTATGATTCGCTGCGTCACAGAAATCTGTCTCTGTCACCACCTCTTTAAGAAAAAGTTACCATTTTTTTAATATATGTTAATGCCTCCTTATCTTATTGTTATGTTCAGACATTCACACTGACATTTAAACAAACAGATCTCCAGTTTGGTTCATAGTGATTCTGGGAATCTGAGTCTGTTTTATCCTCTGTAATTAAAATACTACATTCAAGAAAATATTAAGCATTGGAATTTCCCACACGGTGGCCTAGATAAAAATTGCCAAGAAGAGTCATAAATCCAATGTTTTTGGCATGCTTGTTATAATTGAACTGTGTTCGCTTTGTTTTCATAAGCTGGTCAGCTGCCAATGAAACTGGCGTTCCCACTAGGGGCCACCCTCAAACGATAACTACACAAATAATTAATTTGTAGATAAAAACATAGCAGCATCAAGAAATATTGTCAACTATAGAGATGCTTGTAAAAAGCAGGTTTTTCTTTAATTGCTGCTTTGAACTGATGGTTTTTTTTGTTTTGTTTTTTTGAGTTTCTAATCCTATGCTTCCTTGTGAATAATAATTACTTTATTGGTTTTCACTATGTGTCCTTACAGTTTTCACAGCCGCAAGTATGGGGACAAGTTTGCTGAGAAGTTGTCGTCTGTTTTGCCTAAATTCACATCCCTGAGAAAACTAGAGTATGTTTTATTGTTTGTATTATTTCTGCAAAAAATATATTAAGGGTAATCGTCCCTTAACTACAATAATTACCTGTTTGATGTTTGTGTTCACAAGGTTCTCTGGTGCCAGTCTGACTGCTACTGGAGCAGCTAGTTTGGCCTCTGGTCTTCAGGGGTGTCCACACATCACTGAAATCAAGTATATCTTTTGTTGTTCAATATAGTACACGATTAGTTTAACTGCTAGATTAACCAGATGCTTTTAATAATGCTGAGCTTAAAGTTTCAATTTTTCTTCTTTTTTTTCCAGCCTAAGTGACAACAATTTGAGGGATGAAGGAATCAGTTACATTGCTGAGATTTTTACCAAACTACAAAACCTTTCGAATGTAGTGTAAGTTCTCACATTTCTAATGCAAAGACTCATCTGTACTTAATGCAGAAGACTTTGTGTGGTGATCATATGTGTGTGTGCTTCTTTGTAGGCTGGGACGAAACAGCACAACCCTGAATGCAGTCGACTGTCTTATTAAGACGATGTCTTCATGTTTGAACATCCAACATGTTCATGCAGAGTATGACCACACACACATGTACACAAAGTGGCGGTTAAGGCACAGTTATTGCACAGGGATTGTTGTTTAAATTAAATAAAAATTACACACACTTTAACTCGCTTTTGTCAGTAATGCTCACTGCACTATGAATATTTTCTCAGTCATAGATTTGAGATTCCTGAAATTCAAAGTAGCTAATTGCTATTGATAAAGTTATAATGACAAGACATAACTTTAAACATAAGTGTGTCATAAATGTGTACTCCAGTCCAGATTATTTTTCTTTTGCAGTGGGATCAAAGACTTGACAGTAACTTTCTTCCAAAAGTCAGATATGAACAGGTGACTTTTATGCTTATAAACCAAATAAAGCAATAAAATGAACATAGTAAAGTTCTGATATATTGATATTTTCCGCTCTACAGCCATAAATCTATACTTGAATCGACAATCAGGTAAGATCTGAAACCACCAAGTCGGTTTACCGTAACTGCCTTACCAAAGAGCTTTGCCAGTTTCCTTGATGAACTTTGCACCTTCGTTGATCTTAAATGGGTGTCAGCAAAATGTGCATTCACCTTGACTGTTTTTTTTTTGGCTTCAAAAGATCTTGACTAGAAAGGACGTTAATGTGCATGTTGATTTAAATGTGACTCTAAATGTCACAGTTGAGTATTTTTGAGGGTTTTTTTATCATGGATGTTTGCATTATGTTGGTGTCATTTTTCTCCAGCTTGCTGAACCAGAATTGGAACAAGTCTGAGATGCAGAAACTTGCTGAATCCTTGGCTCGATGCCCTGCCCTGTCTGTCCTAGAGTAAGATTTCATAAGTACACACCTTCATAATTAGAAAAACCTATTCAGAGCATATGACACAGACAAAATCAGAATGAATAGAATAGCAACAATGCACCAGTTACTGACTTACTGTTTTCCTTCTGTTATGGATTCAAGTAATTGAACAATCTGCAAACTACACTGTGTGCATATTACATTGGTAAATGAATGCTAATCAAAGGCCAGTGAATGTGTGTAACTGTTTTACTGTGTCTTTGCCTTCTAGTCTGTCTGGAGGCCAGTGGGATGAAGAAATATTAAGGAAACTGACTGAGTTTTTGCCACAGTTCAGCATTACTGAAAAGATCATGTAAGACTAGGTTTAAAAAAAATGGTGTTGTGCACTTTGCTATACTTGTGCATAAAACCCAGCAGCATTTAGTTGATGTTTTACAATCTTTTCACAGCATTAATGACAGCTGCTCATCAGTGGAGGGTTTGGTGGTTCTGACTGCTCTACTGTCTGATTATCCTCCTGTGATGGAGCTTCATATCAGGTACACACACGCATCTAATCTTAGCAACCATAGTTGCAGAAACCTTTAGACATACTGTACCAGGAAATGCAAAATTAGATTTATGTTAGAGTTATTGCTGTCATCTCTGCTATGTATCTGAATGTTTCTTTATGTTGCAGACTACAGGTTCCTGTTAAGGTGTCTATTGTGTTTGCGAGGGGAAGAGAAAAACCTGCAAGCGGAATATCCAAATCTCTCTGGTATGTTAATGCTTCTGTATCACAAGCTTACAACAACGATCAAGTATATTTGATGTTGCAGAACAACAGTGGGGTAGGATTTAGAATGAGTAAAGCTATCATTTTAAACTGGTAACCAACAGACCATCAGTTATCAAGCAAAAAGTTTTAATGTTTTAATTGTTATAATGGGTTGTTCAGGTATATCCTTTGTCCAATAATATGTCATCGGTACGAATGATAATCATTCAGCTTTTGCGTCTTTCAGCCTCAGCTACTGCAATCTGCATCCTGCTGATCTGGAAAGTGTGTTGAGATGTCTGGGAACCTCTTCTGATCTCACTATGCTGGAGTAAGATGAGCAAGAACCACGAAAGTGCACACACCATTTTACCATGGACAGATAATAAAAATAGGACCATTTCTAATTAGTAGATAATAAATTTATGTGTAAAATGACTAGAACATTTACAGGGGGAGCCGCATGAATACAAGTGTCTACAATTACGAAGATAATAGTGCAAAGGAAGGAAAGATATTTACAAAGTGTGTCAGGCAATCAAAACACATTTGTGTTAAAAACTGATGCCTTGGACATTATTCTAAAAATGACAGTGTATGCTGAGTTTATGAAGTAGCTAACCGCTACATCCTAAACCACCTCTTAAAAGATCCACCATCATGGTTTTTGCTTACAGCTAACCTTTAGATAGCTTATACAGTGCTTAACACATTTATTAGTCAACTGTCACACACACATATTTAACGCACATATTTTAGTGATTTAATCTCCAAAACACGTTTTTCAGTTCATGGATGTAATAAATAACTGTAAATAACTGTAATTTGTAGCATTAATGGAAAGATCTCAACAAATGTATCACATTTAGAGGAAAAAGAGACCACTGTTCACACTCATTACACATTTCAGGTGGATCAGCTGTGTCTGCACTTCTGATACTGATATACTGACTCATTTTTGTCATGTTCTCTTGACAAATGTACAAACGCCGAATTGTAATGCATTTTTTAATCTTTCTTTTCAGTTTGTCCAGTAACTGTTTAGGCAACAAAGGTCTGAAGAAGTTGTTGGATTTCCTGCCTCGTCTTTGCAAAATCCAGGAAATTAAGTAAGCTCACACGCATGCATTTATTTTCTCTGAGTGAGGCTGGAGCCTGTCATAGGGTGGCATAGGTGTCTGTGGGGGGGTAGATATTTGGACAGGCTGCTAGTCTGTCACAATGCTCACACAACCATTATAACTAATAATTAATTAACAATTCTACCTCTTTTAAAGCTTTCCTTGAGATATTTTTAGCCACCAGGGTCACTTACTACTTGTATTTGACCCTGGTGGCAGAATTTCCCTCCATTACCTCTCTAGTAATTTGCGAGTATTTCAATAGAAAGATGACTCTTTGTTTTTTACATGGAGATATACAAAGCAAATAGGCAAATGGTAAACTATTTTCTCACTAAACAGGTTCCAAACAGCCAACACCAACTTCCTTGTGCTCATTGCTTTTGTTTTTTCCAGTGCCAGTAACAATGACATCAACATGGAAGGGGTGGTAATGCTGGCTGGTGCTCTATGCTCATATAACACCTTAACAGAAATTCACATCAGGTAATCTTTGTTTTACATTGTCGCTATTTAATGATACCAATAGCTGCTTTACCCATCTGTTTGTGCCACCTATCCAGGTCTGGGTTTAAAAAATCTATCTGTTTGAAAAATACTATAAAATACATAAATACATGAAATACTACAGACATGTTGTATACAGTGATGGGAATAACTGCATTAAAATAAACAGCGTTACTAACGTTGTTACTAATTTCAGTAACAGGTAATCTAATTACTTTTACTATTGTTAAAACACCGTTACCATTACTAAGAAAAAAAAGCGGTGTGGGTGTGTTACTATTTTTAAACACACAGATGGATGACGCTTACATCATTTTACCGGGGGCTAGGGGTGCGAAACAATCGCATGAGTGCTGCTGATTGGCTGAGGAAGAGTAAAGTAGTCATGATAAACCAACCACAGGCAGACTTGGGCAGGTGTTCATATACAAACAGATACGCACAGTGATGAGACAAAGTCACAGAGAGCCCAGATAATTCAAAGGAAGCATTTTTTCAGTGGAAGTACGGAAAAAAAATTTTCTTAAAGAGATAAAGGTTTAAAACATAATTTAAAACAGAGGCGAGGTTTAAAACACCTAGTGTATTGTTCTATCTACAGTTTATCTGATTGGTGTTTTATTTCATATTTTCACAGAGTAGCATTTGAATAGTTTAGATTAGTGTACAATGTTTCTTATTAGTTCCTTTTGTTAAGTGCCAATTTATTTCAAATTAAACATTTTTTAAAGTAATGCAATAGTTACTTTTCCTGGTAATTAGTTACTTTTATAACATTGTAACTCAGTTACTAACTTGGTTACTTTGTTGAAGAAGTAACTAGTAACTATAACTAATTACTTTTTCAAAGTAACTTGGCCAACACTGGTCATATAGACTTTACACTTTACAGTAATCAGTCAGGTTAATTATAATTGGCTGTTGTGCTCTGTTGGTTTTACAGTGGCGGAGGCAAAGAGGAAGTCAGTCTAAAGTTCTGCCCAGACGAAAGGTAGAAAACCTGCATCTATGCAAAAGTTCACACAGTCTGATTCTTGCTGTCTCCATCTAGATTTATTTATTTTTCTCTTGTATTTCTTTTTCAGTGATGACAAGCAGCAGCTGAAGATGTTCCGGTACAGTGAGCAAATAAAGACATGCAGAAAAGTACAAATCTGACCTCTGACTCTGAATACAAAAGAATGAGCCCCTTTTATTTTTTTTTCTAGAGTAAAGGACAGCAGCATCCTACCATCTGACATGACCAAAGTATGTCGAAAATTGGTCCAGAGTCGCTTCCATTGGGAGTTAGAGTAAGCTTTATTATGTATATCTGCAAATTATTCAACAGTATTTAAAGGGGTGACTGAACACGTTCATGTTCATGCACTAATGTGTTCTGTCAGGTTATCTCAGTGTTCACTTACCGACGAAGCTATCGGGAATCTTCTCAAAGTGTTGCCAAAGATGACGTCACTGCAGAGACTCAAGTAAGGCATACACGCTAATGCAAGTATTAATAGTAACACTGGATTACAGCCTGCAATAGACAGTCAGATTATTCTGGATTTAAAATGTTAATTTTTTCTAATAACAGGAATAACAGTTTATTCTGTATTCCTAATAGTGTCAGTCAGAGCATCACATCTGCAGCCAATGCACTCAAGCTGGTCAGCTGTTTGACTGACAGTCAGCGCGTGACATCGGTTGAGCTCAGGTACAGTGAATACTTTTGTGGCACTCATCACACCACAGCATGCCATAATTGAGTGCTGGTGTGATGCTCCTTTTCCTACATCACTTTTTAGTTGTAGCTGCAATTACTTTAATTCTGTAACTGATCTGTTTTGGTTAATTGCTGCTTTGATCTCTTCTTTAGCCCTCAGAGTGACTCCTTCATCAATTTTGATGCAGTGAAAGTGGAACAAGTGAGCTGCAGGTCTGTGATCCGCAACATTTTCACTGCTTACTGATGACCTAACAACATTTGTAGGTGTTTTCAGACCGCTCACTTGGTCACTTACCTAAGTATTCACGGCTCATACACTATAGCTACTCATTTTAAACTGCCACAGTGGCTCAACATCAAGTGAATGTACCCAGCTAGGCAGGTAATGCTGTCTGAAGAGAACTTAGCTGCAAATGTGTGAATTTTTAAACAGCAAATAGATGAGAACACTTTCACGCTCTGTTTATTTTAGAATTTGACTAAAAAATATATGTTGTCATTTTCTGTTTTATACACAGAGCTGTTGAAAAGCACAGTTTAATTCGATTTTATGCTACTCATTAAAAAAGATAATATTATATAGTGTGAAGCACGTTGGATGTCCTGTATTTTACAACCTGCCATTTTAATCACCACAAAATTAGAGAGTTCAGGTAAAAGAGGACATCTTAGAATAATAATGTGACTACACTATAACTAATAATTAATGAACTTCATGTGCTATGTTTTCTTTCTGTCTCCCTGATTGTGTGTATCACAGGTTAACTCATTTTTGCCTGAAGGGTGACCACTTGAAGAAACTTCTTGAGATCCTGCAGCAGGGTCCCCAGCTTTCAGATCTTGAGTATGAGCCACATTTAGACACACAATCTTAGAATCATGACCACACACCCATGTAGCCGTGGATAGTCCAGTGCTTTCTTCCTGAGCTTTTATCCAGTAAGGATGCTCAGCTCTGCTTTGCTTTCATCACAGTTTGTCAAGTAACCAACTGGAAGATGAAGACGTGAGCTCTTTTGTGCATTCCCTACCAAGGCTAAAAATCAGCACCTATGTCAAGTAAGACTATAAACATATTACGTTTTATATTAAATATAGAGCAAAAGAGTAAAAAATACTTAAATGTACACGCACCACTGACTTTATTAGTTAACCTATTTAAATGCCTGTTAACACAAATATCTAATCAGTCAATGACATGACAGCAACATGTATTTAGGCATGTATATAAGATCAGGACACCCTAATGCAGTTCAAAGTGAACATCTGAATGGGTAAAAAAAAAAAGGTGATTTAAGTGATTCTGAACATGGCCAAGTGTACCTAATAAAGTGTCCACAGAATGTATAATAAAATCACCCTCAGGTAGACCAAGAGTATGGAGCTCCAATATTTAAAAATGATGTGTATCGTAGTTAATGATTAAAATACACACTAATTCTTTTCTTTAATGAATCTTCATGTGCAGTCTCAGTAACAACAGACTGACCCAGCAGGGGCTGCTGGCTGTGGCCAACACATTGTGTACCTGTGCTAATGTCTCTGGTGTGGAAGTCAGGTAAGTCTGCGCATAGAAAAGAAGTTAATGGAATTCTTCTAAATAATCTATAATGAAATATTTGTCCATGTCTCTCTCTTTGTCCATGGACTCTACTTTCTGATGTCTGCTGGTAGCTTGGGAGAAGAAGAGCAATGCTTCATCTGGTTCAGACAAAGTGAAACTCGTGAAAAATCTCTGAGGTAGGAGTTCCATCCAAAATTTCAAAACACTGACTCTGATTCTGAAATGGTGCCCGTAGTACCACTGAGTCCCTTTGATGAGGTGAGCACAGCGACTTGAGTAAAAACACAGAATTCACACCCAAAAAAAACCAGTCAAAATTTTAAATATTTTCATTTCAGATAAAGTAAAAAAAAATAATAATGACCTGATGAACTCATTAAAACTCATGAATATTTAGCACTAAAATTTAGTGCTAAAGCACAATAGCACTAAGTAGTGAAAGTCACCTCAAATGCAACTGATTGGGGAACTAAAGCTAAATGATGCCTTTAAAAAGCAGGGGAAGGCTTACAGCTCTCACTCTCACGTAGACAGGAAATTTTAAGAGTGTTAAAATGTTGAGAGCAGCTGTGAACTAATGCAAAGTGCAGAGCTCCATGCAGCACTAGTGTGCAGACAGAAAAGATCAAAATGAAACTTATATGTGGTCTGATTGTATAAGTCGACAGCTGATGTATTCAAAGTAACAAGTGTCATTGTGAAAAAAAGACCCAGACTCTCTGCTTTGTAATGTTTCCTGCGTCAGCAACACAGGAAACCTCTCACAGATATGCAAAAAATATTTGAACTCTGCATAACGGCATAATTCATTTCCGGGGTCTGATCGATTTTAGCTGCTCTGAAAGTACCTTCCTTAAATCTAGCACTCACAGAAACAAGCGTCCTCCAGCTCTCAATACACTTTGACTACATAATACTGTTACAGTGTAATTTGGGGGCTAGTAGAGGTTAAGGCAAATTTCAATTCTTCTTCTTTGCTTTTTAAAGATTTTAGTACATTTTGGATTTGGCACTCACTTTGCAGAAATCTAAATTTCTTTGTTTTTTTTGCCTTCTCTGCTTTTTTTCTCCACCAGAGTCAGGGAAGGTAGTTTGAAGCGTGAACATCTGGTCCGATTAGCAGAGATTGTGTCCAGTTGTCCCCATCTGACCAAAGTGGAGTAAGTATCCCTTTATCTTAAGACTAATTTATGGATTTCATCCCATTAAAATAATGGCTTCTTTGCAATTAATAATTACACTTAATAAAACTGGGTTCATAAACTGACTACCTTTAAAATATGGAAAGATTGCAACAACAAGGCCATATTTCTTTGTTAACATTTTAGATTTGAGCTAACAGCAAGAAATTGCCTGATTAATGATCAAGGAACTGACCTCAGAGACCATTGTTCATTCAGTGGGCTAGTTTCAGTCATTGTGCAAATGTACTGTTTATAAGGTTGGGGAAACCTGAACTCAGCTAAAACTGAAGAAGTCACTTGGATGAGTGACGAAATGTTTCTCCCACTGAAAATGCTACATCCAGATGAACAGAACTGACCTTTTGGGATTTACTTAGCTGGATGATTGAGCACGGATCAAGACAAGGAACTGATTAGAAATGCATCTATGATTTATTAAAAGTCTCTTTATGCTAAGGGTATTGAGGGTTTAACCATTCCTTTCTGGCCTCCATTATCTAACCATGATCAGAAAGTACATTGTGATATGTCTGTGGTTGATCTGCAGGTTAAACCACAGCTTACTGGAGCAGACTGAAGATTTCCTGCAGCTGCTGAGCTCCAATCAAAGTGGATGTGTTTTCAGGTGAGACAAAAGAATCTTTACTGTTATCTCTTTTGTCAATCTTTTCGGGCTTTTTTGAAACTACAACTTATCCAAATCAGTCATGGCTGTTCAGTGAATGGATGTTAAAACACTGAATTACACTGAGCGGTGTTATACGTACTTTTCTACTTAGCATTGAGGAGCGTTGGATCGGCGCTGAGAAAGCTGTTGGATTAATGTGTCGCTGTTTGCAACTCAATAGCAATATTCAAACTGTCAGGTAAGATATGCATATAGATGCAAATGACGCTCCTTTTAAACAAATCAAACATTTTGTAGCATTGCCCAAATAAAGATACAGTATGTGTGTCAAAGCTGTGAACTATATTTATTTTCCAGTATTCACCAAAACACACTCCACCTGATTAAGTCCACTGAACTGACGACAGATAGGTAATAACTATTGTTAAATGATTGTTATATAGACAGCAGCTGTACTCTTCGGTAGTTTATTGATTAAAGTGTAAATATAAAAACATAGTTATGTTGAATTTCATGTTCCTAGAAATCAAATGATTCAGATTTGTGATTTGTGTCTTTTGCTTGTTTGTTTGCAGTGATCACTCTGGAAATGCAGCTCAATTGAGGGCCATTAAGAAAATTGGGTATTTTTTTATTTTATACATTTTATTTTACATTTTGATGATACCTGCAAGGAATGCACACTTTGTTAACAGCCCCCACTCACTGTTTTAATGCTCAGTGCATACGCTATATATTTAGCTTGCTTTGCAGGCAAAAAGGAAAAGCCAGCTGTTGTAAAGGTTGCTGTTTTTTCTAGTAAATTGTATTAATTTACACCACACTCTGCTTGAATTCCTTTGAAAGTAAAGACAGTTTAAAGGAAAAACGAATTCCTCTGATCTCTCTGTTCCAGCCTTGTGGACTGTGCAGTAAATGGGTATCAGCTTGCATCCATAGAGAGCGTCATCCCGAGTTGTCCATTTCTAACAGAACTGGAGTAAGTAGTCACATTTCAGTATTTAACATTAGCATGTACTCTGTAGTACTCAAGGGAAATAAATTAGTAAAAAAAAATATGTTTGTTCCCATTCAGCTTTTCCCACAACATCCTCGGTGTGGAGGGAGCTGAGTTTCTCTGTTCTGTTCTTCCCCGGATGCCCAATCTCACTTCACTCAGGTCAGAACCTTTTCACATTTGACCAACATGACTTTTAAAGATCTCCTATAACAACTATTTTCTCTGTCATCCACAGTATTGCTTCCAAAGAGAGTGATGTGACTGTGCTCGAGACGTTGTCACAGATCTTCCTGCAGTCTAACACCATTCAGCACTTAAAGTGAGCAACACATTTTAGAATTTGTCTGAAGCATTTTTATAACATTAATTTTCAATTCCCTTATTGATTTATTGATTTAGCAACACTCCTCCACTGTACATTAAATACCGTACCTACATGGGCTATGCTCCATTCAGGATGGCTGGGAAATTAGAGCATTCATAATAATAATAATAAAAAATAATAATAATAATATAAAAAAGCAGCTGTGGATCGCATGATTCCAAAACCTTTCAAAGCTGCCCTTATCTCAGATTTGTCATAACTGCTGTTAGGATTTTATAATGTTCCCAATTTAAGGAGGAATTATAACACTTCCCTCTATTTTCCTTTGTTCGGTTACCATCAGCGCTGCTAAAGACTGCTACACAGCACTACCTATAGTACTGAGCAAAAGTAATGAGCCATCCATTATTTCTTTGTAATATATTTCCAGGAAACCAGATTTTCTTGTACCTGAATATTTTCACAGGAATGTTTTTTTTATTCAGCCATTTAACACTGACTTATGGATCATTCAAACGTAGAAAAGACACTGAAGGTGAACCAGTGCTGTGCCTACACATAAAAGATAACTTTGCAAAGAACCATTTTCATTACTAGCAGTCTGGAGCATAATTTGTTCTCATTTGTTCAGTTGATAAATGTCAAAGATAGCACAGTTTCAAAGGCATAAAACTGTGTTTTTCACCAACAAGGTAGTTCCTAAAGAGCTTCTAGCTGGAAACATATGTATTTAACAAGTGTAGTGAAGACGTGGAGGAAGAAGTGACAGGCTCATTAAAAACCCAAATATATAAACCATTTTTAAGGAATGCCCAGAATGATAAATAAAAATACTTTCCCTTCACCCTCCCTGGTGAACTGTTTTCATGATCTTCTGTAGACTGGTGGATCCAGTGTAGAGGGTCACTCCTCAAAGTAATGTATTACACATTGCTTGTTACCTTTTCTTTTAAAGTAATGCAGTAAATTATCTAATTACTCACCTAAGAGAGTAATTTGTTACAACACTCGTTACATTACTTTCGTGTTACTCTGTAAAATAACCTGAATGCATTGTCACATAATTAACAGTTAACAATTTAAACCTTAGGCTGCAGTTCTACACACCAACATAAATCCCTATCCTAATGAAGGTGCACACATACAATCTCTAACCATCCTCTGTTTCTTTCAGTCTGTCGGGTCATCAGATTAGTGAGACAGCAGCTCAGAATATGACCACGTTGTTGCCTTGTCTACGATCACTCAAGTAAGTATTTATGAGTGTGAATGTACTTCTGTACATGACTATGTGAAAAATAAGGTCTAGAATATGAACTTATATTTAGGCTGGTGTAAAATGTTACACACAGTGAATAAACATTTGTTCACAATGGAACTTTTCTGCTGTAGTCTTTCCCACTGTGTTTTGCCTGGAGGACTGCAGCTCATTGAAGCACTGGGACAGTGTGTTATTCTTGAAGACCTTTGGTAAGGCATGCACACACACACATACAGCACATACAACAATACAGCTGTTTTTTTCTGTTGGATAAAATAAAGAAGCTGTTCCAAAATTGTCCATTTTTTTCTGTGTTTTCTGTGCACCCTAAGTTTGGATTCTGTGCTACTGAATGAGGAGAGCAGGATGTGTCTGGCACGAGCTCTAAGGAATATCAACTCTATTTGCCGTCTCAGGTAAGAAACACTCTCAGTTTCTTTGCAGTAGTCATAATCCAAGAGCTAAAGTAAATCTTGGCTTGTTCTTTACCACATAGTCTTCAGGATTTATTGAACCCAGATCAAAACTCTTCCAGGCAGACGTCTTTGCTGTTTCCACCACAGTCCACTTCACTCTGCATTTATACTATATTGCAATGTCAAAGCCGCTGCTTTGCTTTTCACACTGCAGCCACTGTTGGTGCTGTTTGTCATACCAGCATGTCATCAGGCTCTTATGAACCTCATAATTAATTAGTAGGATCTGATCCTACTAATTCCCCCCCCCCAGTGAGAAATTTATCCCTTATCGTTCCCAGTTCTCTCATAGTGCTAAGCTGTAAAATGTAGCTGGCAAGTTGCCTGGTCAGCATATGTCAAAGCTTTTTATACATTTTAAAAATACAGATCATATTTCTATGGCTATAAATCCTCATCAAAATACATATCTACCTAACATAACTGATACATTTTGTGTGTGTGTACCAGGCTGAATGAAATTGTCACAGCAATGGACAATTTCAGCGTTCTAGATCTCCTGGCTGCCACGAAGGGACACACACATTTAAAGGAGATAGAGTGAGTCTTTTATTCATACCTAGCGCTCGCTGCACATTACCATTCACCTTCTGTCAGTCTGTCATTAAAAAGAGAAGAAGCTTGGCTTTGAGAATGTTGGATTTGCTCTGTCTCAGGTTGGGGGGCTGGAGGATGGCTTGCAGAGGAATAGAAGAGCTGAACAGGCTCATTCCGACCTGGACAGAGCTCAGGAAGATCAAGTATGTACACAGGGGGTGGAAACATGGAAAATTTGTATTTTACTTATCTCCAAAACACTCTAGCTGCATTTCCAACATGTTTTCTCCAGGATATGTTCACCTTCACCCCAAGAGAAATAGTAATGTTTTTAATAATGCTTTAAAATACTTTATGTTTGTGTCACATGACCAATCTTCTGTAGATTATACTCGTGCTAAGTTCCATTTATCCTGTCATATACAACATGGTGAGCGAGACAGAGTTTGTTTGTCTTTTTTCTAAACAATTTAATAATAAAAATGTTAGTACATGCTGGGCCATAAATCAGAACCACATGATGAGAGGTGCAACTCATTCAGAATGTTACAGCCATTTTATCTGTCCTTTATGGAGACCAACTGTTTGCATTATGCAGCAGGTTCTTCCTTCCCAGTGTGTTTGACTGACAGCCACAAAATGTCTACAGGCTCAAGACGTTTTTCATATTACAGGCCTTTATGCTTTTATGCTTAATTTTTTAAAGAGAATGCTCTTTTTATGCTTATACTTCATATTTACATATCCAGCTCCAGTATGAACCCCTGAAGTTCTAATTTAAATATGTACAAGTTAAACTCTTTCGATTGAATGAAAGCTTCCCAAAATTTGCAACTTTGTCACCTCCACTGGGCTATCGCTGTCCTTACTTCCTTCCACTTTTATTTTTAGATCCCAAGGAATAATGGTTATGGCAGGCAGTAAACCTATACACATCAAGTAAACCGAAGGAATTCTGAATCTGAGATTGCATAGTGTCAAGAGATATATTCTAAGACACTTCTTCAGCTGAGAATCAGAGAGGAGAAACACACAGTTTTACTTGCATGCAAGGGCAGTACAGAGCACTCTCTGAGACTCGTGCCCTGCCACTGCCCTGGTCTTTATTTATACATCTTTGGGTGAGTGTGTGTGTGTGTAAGATAAGATAAGATAAGATAAGATAGAACTTTATTAATCCCTCGGGTGGGTTCCTCTGGGAAATTCGGTTTCCAAAAGCACAGCACCGACAGAAGTTACAGAGCGTGAGGAGAATATCATATATATATACACATATAAATACAGAGACATATATAGATAAAATATACGAAGGGGATAAATAGAATAAATAGGAATAAAAAATAAAAATACAAGTGAATTGCACATTTCAAGTATTGAAGTCTATTGCACCGTTGACTATTAACAAAAGTATTGCACAGTGAAGTGAAGAGGCACTACAGCTTAGTTGTTCCCCCCTCCTTTGTCCTCCTGTTTCCCCTCCCTCTCCCCTCCAGAGAGGAGTTGAACAGTCTGATGGCGTGTGGGTCAAAGGAGTTTTTAAGTCTGTTGGTTCTTGTCGTTGGGAGAAGCAACCTGTCACTGAACAGACTCCTCTGGTTGTTTATGGCCGTGTGCAGAGGATGCCCAGCATTGTCCATAATGTCCAGCAGTTTTTTAGTGTCCTTTTCTCTGCCACTGACACCAGAGTGTCCAGCTTCATGCCGACCACAGAGCTAGCCTTCCTGATCAGTTTCTCCAGCCTGGATGAGTCCTTCTTTGCTGTGTGTGTGTGTGGGGTCAGAGTGTGACCCCATAAATGACTTCCCTAAACCTGCTGGCCTGGAAGTCCAGCAGTTCATCTAAACAAAAGGCACTTAGCCTAAAACAGACATAGATACGTTTATCCTATCATAAAACAATAAGAGAAGGTATGCCCTTTTCCCATGCTCCCAGGATGTGGGTTTGAATGCCAGAACACCCTGGAATGCACCCAAAGCCTTTTGCAGTCTACTAAAGATCACACATCCTATCACTACACAATCGATTATACACCTCTAAGCATATATGGAAACTTATATCATTAAAAGATTATACTGACTACTAAGTACAATTTTCCATTGACACATAGCCAGAAATAATAGCCCAGATTAAATTAAATCCAAAGTTCTCCCAGTAATAATGCAATCTATGCCATAAGGACAAAAATACTGGGCCAAATCTCGTAATCTTTGAATCCAGGTGTTTTCATACTGTTTGCCACAGATGTATCAAGTCAAGCACCCAGTAATGCAGTCTGTCTTTGCAAACAGTTGTGAAAGAATAAGTCAAGTCAGCTTGTGAAATTTATTTGGTCCTAGATATTCCATGATCAGCTGTAAATGATATTATTGCAAAGTTGAAGCATTTAGGTAGTTTCCAGTTACCTATAGCACAGATTTAACTGAGCTATATCAATCCACTGTAATGTGTATGGTGTCTATTATCCATATAATTTAAAAGTAAAGTTTGAGTTAAGTTTGGCGCCATCCAGTGGAAGAATCAAAAAAACACACTGTCGTCAGAACACTTTACATGGTCCATTAACAGTTATTAAAAACGAGTAATTTTGCTTTTCTTGCTGTGTGTGTTTATCCTCCAGGCTGTCAAAGAACCTTATCAGTGACCAATCAGGAGAGAAGCTGCTCGAGGCTTTGAAAGACTGCAGCCACCTGGAGGAGCTCTGGTGAGAATGTGTTTCATTCCTGTAAATGTGCTTTTGGCACTTGATTGCAAGAAGTGTACAAAATAAGCCCTCAAAACTTTTGAGTGAACAGTTTAATCTTCAAACTTGTTTATTTTCCTTTGGAAAAGCTGAGTTTTATATATTTGGCTATATAATTAATTGGCATTTAACTCATGCAACTCAAAGATTGTTTTAAAATGTACATATTTATATGTCTTTTTGTGCACTCTTCCAGTCTGTCCGATAACACACTGGGAAACCTCACTGCTGCCAGGATGGCCCTCATTTTCCCATCACTGACACACCTCAGTGTGTTAGAGTAAGTCTCACCCAGGCGTATATGTTCTCATTGATATGTGTTTCTCCCCTCACTTATTCAGCCTTTTTGTTCTTTCTTTAATTCTGTGTCATTTGTAGCATTTCTCTCAACCGTATTGACCATGAAGGCTCCGATAGCCTTTCCAAAGCCATAATGTGCATGAAGAACCTCAAAAAGATTAAGTAAGACTCACTTGCTTTGATTATTTTCAGAATCACAGCTCACACAGGTGACTACACTTACTGATTGTTTTTTGTCTTTTGCACAATAATTCAGCCTGACCTCTGTTGGGACTTCAGAGCTGTGTGCTGTTGTAGCCAGTCTGGCTCACTGTCCCCTCATACAGGAAGTTGGGTAAGATCAAGCAAAAATGATCAAACATTTAATAATCTGGTGGTGTTCTGTGTTCTTTGGTACATGGACATCCCCAGTTCTGTAAGAGTTGGCACACACTATATGCAATGATTTGTAAATCTTGTAAACTCACGTTTTATTCACAATAGAACATAGA
This sequence comes from Oreochromis niloticus, assembly GCF_001858045.2. Classification (NCBI taxonomy): domain Eukaryota; kingdom Metazoa; phylum Chordata; class Actinopteri; order Cichliformes; family Cichlidae; genus Oreochromis; species Oreochromis niloticus. The sequence continues at coordinate 7,550,492 of NC_031972.2, forward strand.
AAACGCATCAAAGGTTTAAACTGAAATGTAGCATTTAAGAAAAATAGTAGCTCCTTTTAAAGTTACTGTGATCACATCTGGCTTCTTCTTTACATGGTAGAGCTTTAACATGCACTTGTGGATGAACTGTGTTCACAAACAGTGATTTCTGGAAGTATTCCTGAGGGATTTCCATGAGAGAATCGTGCCTGTTTTTAATGCATTCTTGCCTGAGGGAACTAAGATCACAGGCATCCAATACTGATTTTTGACCTTGTCCCTTGCACACAGGCATTTCTCCAGATCCACTCAATCTTTCTGATGATGTCATGCACTGTATGAGAAGATATTCAGTTTTTTTATTGCAGATTGTTCAGCCTCTGTCCATCATTACTTCTTTTTATACCCCATTATGTGACCAACCTGTTGCAAATTAACCTAATAATTTGCTAAATGTTCCTCCAGATGTTTCTTTATAATGCCCCTTTTTTCCCACCCTTTTGTTGCCCTTGTCCCAGCTTTTCTGAGACACTATGACCACATCAAATACAAAATGTGTAAATATTATGTTTTCTATTGCCACTTGTGAACAGAATATGGATTTATGAACTCTGCAGATCATTTCATTCTGTTTTTACCTACACTTTACACAGCACCACACAGTTTAAGGAACTGATGATTTAATTATTTAAGGTATTATTGTACATGACACTATGGTTTTTAATTAAAAGTAATTTTTTGCGTGGTGCTTCAGCTTCTGTTCTTTAAACCTCTCTCTCTGTGTCTTGGTGTCTGTCTAGTCTGGGTTGGAATAACTGTCGTGATGAAGTGGCATTAGAAGTGGCCAGGGTTTTGCCTTTCTGTCATACGCTGACTCAGATAGAGTGAGTAAAACACACACATAAAGACCCGCAACTGCAAGAGTTTTACTTTTTTCCTTCCACTTTTCATTTAGGATTTCTTATATTTATTAAAACAATAAGGAAAACAACTCTAGTCTCAGTACATGAGAGATTAAGTGTTTATTTCTCACAGTCTCGAGTGCAACAGCTTGAGTGTTTCTGGAGCGGAGGCCCTGCTTAAAGCCTTAAGGTTCTGCCCTGCTCTGCAACTCATCAGGTAAACTTCCTGAACTTTTATGCCTGCATTATCCACTGAAACCTTATTAATTTTTAATGTTGTGATAATGTTCTGGTCTTTATAAATTCTTGAACTTGGTTTCAGACTCTGGAAGAACAAAATCTTTGAGGGTGATGTCCATAGGCTCGCTCTGAGGGACAGGAGGATGAATTTCTCTTCCACCTGATATGATCTGCACTGCTGGACAGTTGAGAAGTACAATTCCAGTTCACCAGCACCGGTGCAGATGAACACTCCAGTACTTCTTCTGCCAACATTGACTTAAAAATCTGTGAGAAATTTGGTTTTTTTGCTTGAAGTGTTTTGGGGTTTTTTTTCTAAGTGCTGCTCCATTAAAACACGGCTGTACAGTTTAAATAAGACAAGAAGAAATAATGTATTTTTGAAACTATTTAAATCTCTGACTTTGCACTGATTGGCCTTTGGTTTCACAAAGCAGGAAACCGGTGGAAGTCACTGAAACCTTTTTTTCAAAAGCTGTTGTCACTGTCCGCCTAACTAGAGATGCAGTTTTTAACAAAAAGTTCCCTCAAAGCCATTGAAATAACACACTTACTGTCATAATGAGTCGTATTAATCAGCAGTAGAATGAGTTTTTTTACGGCTGAGGGTGTACTGTCATCACCTTGCCAGGCGGGCGAGTAGGTGGGCGAGGACACCCAAGTGAGTGATGCTGAGAGACTGGCCAGCTGCTTCCTGTTTTATCAGTGAATTCCTGGGAGAAAGGAAAAACACACACATACACAAAGCAGGCCCTGCCAAAGGTTGAGTGTTCAGTTTTAACTAATGTATCACACTCATTACTAAATTCTTCCCTACTGAATTGGACAGATAATGTTTTACTGTTATAACGGGACTACAGTATTTCCCATATGACAGGATCATTTCAAACTTGTTACAATAAAGTTAGAAAAAGTCACAAAGTACATTATAGATGGCTTTTAAAAAATATTACACTAACTTATGTATGCACTTAAAAAAGTGTGAAATCACTAAACCTTTGTTGAGCTCCACCTTTCAGTAGCACACCACTGAGCTTCACACCGACTCAAACTGCTGTGAAAATAAAGGCCACGCTGTGTTATTTTCCTGTGAGGAAATGATGACTGTATCTTTGCAGACTCTGATACAAGGAGTCAATTTGCATTGTGGAATGTTTACAATAATTAGAGGCCACATTACTGAAAACACAAGAAATCACAAAGTCACAGTAAAAGAAGAGTTATCTGCTCCTATCGTCATTCTAGGTCGTGGTCTCTATCCAATGTGCGTATTTATTTCTGCTGTTTATCATAGTAGGACACAAGAAATTGTATTTATTTATTGAGCTGTGATTAAATCAGGGTTAAAATTTTAAAAAAAAAAAGAAATATTTTTATAGGAATGTATTTGCTTTGTGACCAAAAGAAGATCCTGTAACTTTTGCAGGTCGCACCATGACTTTCTAACGTCATGCTGATGCTCTGATTTCTGAATGTAATGCACCTTATTCCTTTCTCTTTTCCCGTGTGTAATTGTCCGTTTTTTTCATTTTTCCTTTGATTTTTGGAGCAACACTGGATCATACTGAAAGGATTTAAAATTGCTTATCTGTTAAATATAGTTTTTGAAAGGTTTGTGTGCAGGTTGTGATTTGAGCTTGACAGAAAAATTGCAGATACTTTTGATATTTCCTGACTATGAGTTGCATTAAGATGTCACCTGCTAATTAGAAAACATTAAGTTGAGTTTCTATTTTTTTGTTATGTCAGCGGTTTTACAAAGTATGATGTTAAATTTAAACACATCAATAAAGCACAAACTCAACAAAATCTGCTCTAGCAATACATGCCAGTTAAATAAAGTCTAATACAAAAAATATGCACCTCAACTATAATATACAACTTAAAAAAAATGGCAATTCTGGTTTGTTCTCAATGTCAGCAATTAAAAGTTGATACCTGATTGCTTTATGCTTTTACTTTACATCTTTTTGGTGTAGATTAGGTCATCTTATGTCCTGCTCATTATGCAAAGCACAATTCATACCTCTCCTGTTTCCTTGTCAGCGGCACCAGCAGCTGCGTTCGGTCGAAAGGTTGTAAATTATGTTCACTTTCCGCCCTCTTGTGGTTAACAGTGGTACTGCTGAATGGGCTGCAGGAGGATTACCAAAACTTGGGTCCTTTCACTTCAGGTGTTTGTGTGTGGATTGAAGCACTCGTCGTGAGTCCTTAAAAAGTTAGACACAAATCATTGTACACATTTTTAAAGGTTAGTTTACGCTTGTGGATCATATCGTACGCATTTGCAACCCTTTGGAGGCAAATTTCTCTCCATGGAAGAAGGATTTGCTTTGCTTGCTATTCTTGCACAATGTTCATCTGAAATTATCAGAAAAATGTTGCGTATACCCCAGGATTAACGAGACTCTGAAACTGTGGGCGTGCTTATACGCAGCACATAAAAAACATGCAAATGTGACTAAAGATGTAAACTTTTCCAAGGCTGAATTACATTTTATTGAGATTCAACTAAATAACAATGGAAAGTAAAATAAGACTGAATACATAACACCATAAAATACTGCGCATGCAGATGTACATGCTTAGACTTCGCTGCGGTTAGCAGAAGCATAAAACATTGGGAAATACTTTTAAAATAATGCTTTAAAATGAACGTCCTGTTGGCTACTGTAAATAGCCTTATTTTACATCTAACGTGGCTGTAGTGTTAAAAGAAAGTGAACAAACTTGGGGCCTGATGTCTGTACACAAGGGAGAAGATTAAATTCATGTTTTAAAGATAAACTTTATAAGTACTTAGTAAGTAAAAAAAAATCAAAATAATTTTAAAAAAATTATGTCTTAGATGTGGAATAAATGCATTCACCGTATTAAGTAGGGTAAAAAAAATATATGCATCTTTTTCCTGTTCTGTAATTTTATGGAAAATATAGGCACTGATCGCGCATGAAAGACTAACCGGAAGTAGTTTTTCTGCTTGACTCTTCCGCTTTTGATTTGGGAGTGAGTTTGTCGTACTTCCGCTGTGAAGCCACCACTGTTGGCTTTATTAAACTCTGTCCTTCAGTGGCGCTGGGCGCAGAGAGCACAGTCCAGGCTGCGAGGATGGTTTGTGTTCACACACTGTTGCGCCTTCCAGGATACTCGGGTTAAAAAAAAAAATTAATAATAAAAAAAATGTTAACCTCAGCTTTCACTCCTTTATAGGAAAATTGCCTCTGCTTTTCCTCTCTCTTCACTGTACGCAGCACTTAAAGATTTTTTTTTTTAAGTGAAAAGCGGCGGAGAAGTTGTTCGTCATTTACCGAGGTGAGTCGGTTTCAGATTTTCCTGTTGGGTTTACATTAGAAGAAGAGATCTGACAGCAGATCCCGAGTCAAAGGGGAACCGGGAAGCTACTAAGACGCAAAAATAACCCTTGCAGCCAAAATGTACAGTCGGTGTGCTTCTCTTGGAGGTTAATTACGGAAGGATGTGGGGAAGATGTCATGTTTTGACGAGCACCTTTCATGTAGGACCAAAAAAATATCACAGGAAATATGGTACAGAATAGACAGGTGTTGTGTTTGTGTGTGTGAAAGAGAGTTTTAATGGTTAAGTTGGCATATCTCTCTCCTTGATTCAGATTTAGAGTCTACTCTTCAGTGATGTTGGCTACTTTGCCACCAATATGGCTCACCGGTCTTGTAATTAAACTTAAAGCGTGCTGATCCTTCCGCTAGTATTAACAAGTTGCCATCTGCTTCCAGGTCATTTTCCGCCTCAGTCACTCACTTTAAGCTGCCTGCCCAAAATGCAGGTGTGAGCAGGTGTGAAGCTTTTTGGCACGGTCAGTACAGTCAGAGGCCTGCACCTGACCCTGGCTTATGTTTGTGTTTTCTTTCTACAGTGCACTCATACACAAAGTGCATCATGTAGCCAAAAATGATGCAATAGCAGCTCTAGTTTTTTTTAGAGCCACAGTACAAGAAAAATGCAGTTTTGTGAGGTTCAGTTGCTTTTAGAAAACATTCATCCTGTTTTTCCCCTCTGATGTCTCAAATATTGTGGACCTATCCTGAATCCAGTTAAAGTGCAGCACAGTTCACTTGAGCAATACACTGGACACCTTTTAAAGCTGCTCTGGTGCATTGTAGCATGCTTCATGAAGCCATGTTTTCTTTGATAATGCTATTTGGCAATCTGTGATGCCTTTTTAATCTTAATCATTCACACTTCTATATAAGGGATAGAGCAGGTGTCTGCTTAAAGCTGGATTTATCCCACTCTCTGCTCCTTCTCTCACTGGAGTTGTTAATAGCATCTATAAATACAGGAGATGCCACTGAGACCACGAACAATGAGCGAGTGAGTAAAAGTAGTTGAGCCAGTCAAAACACGCTTTTCTCCACCTATGAATGATGAAGTGAGTGAATGAAAATGTTGCACTGGTATTTTCAGTGCATCACCACTACCAGTGTGACATCACAGTGGAGCTGAGCGGGAGGAGCACGCTGCTTATGACACATTAGTATCTTAGCAACAGACAGCATCCTTTTAGCATGCCGCTGTGAGAACAAAACCACTGATCTGGACACGGGGCGCTGTGCTGTTTATTTGTCCTAAAAGCCACCTGGGAATTATTTCAAATGCAATACCACTGAGAATGTGTTCACAACATTTTTTACTAAACTCAGCAATTGTTTCAAGATTTGTGTGTGTGTGTGTGTGTGTGTGTGTGTGTGTGTATTCCCTCTTTCTGTTTTTTCCATTCCTAGCCTGAGGCTTCTTTAGTTTAGAGGTAATGGCTTTGATCTGGGCTCAGGGCACTGTGTGTGTGTGTGTGTGTGTGTGTGTGTGTGTGTGTGTGTGTGTGTGGGTGTCTTTGCAGTGCTTAATCCTGGGTATCATTTGGCTTATCAGAGGGTAACTATGACTCTCATAATGCCCCCAATGGATTTTTTTTACACCAGTGGTGTTTTATTTGTACTCATTGGGTATTTTTAGCCGAACAGAACCATTTGTATGATTAAGCCGAATTCTCAAGGTGATCTGATGTAATTGGGATTTACTAATTCTGTTATCTGGGTAAACTTCCCCTCGTTTGATTAGGTCACAAATATGTCAAACAACTTTTAAAAAAAAACAAACGGTGACATTAAAATGTTACTTCCATTCGACAAATATCAAACACTGATTTCTGTAATTGTGCTCTCTGCGTGGCAACAGATACAGACACCCAGGGTGTTGGGAGCGTCTCGTGTTCTCTCCTCAGCGGTGTCTCCAGTAATTTAGGATTTGGTTGGATACCAGCGTAAGATGAGCACATGCACATGCTTGTCTGTTAGAGTTACGTCAGGGAAACTGCGGTTCATCCTGGACACCAGCCATCTGTGTGTATGTAATAGCAACCTACAGTTGTTTACATTTACATTACATGAGAGTAGCACATTTATTTACTCACTCTTCGTGGCACTGGCAGATACTTTGAGCTGATGGTGACCGTAGGTTATTGATATTGGCTGTTTATCTTTTTTTCATGACAGCCTAACAGGAAAATCTCTGCACATCTGTTTCTGTCATTTTAAGCCTCAGTAATGTTTCAGCCAGTTTCTGTACCTGCACTCTGTTTTAGTTTGGTCTAATTAATCGTCCATTTACTGAGCAGCCATTTTGGCTCAGGGTAAACACAGGTGTAATTAATAACTCTAATTATGGCTCTGTTCCATTTGGATGGGGTGCTGGCATTGTGTATGCTCACTGACAAGAATGGCATCAGTATGCTAAATAGAACAGGACCATAACTTCGTTTTATCAGTTATACCTGTGTTCACCGGTGTTAACGCAGTAATTTACAAAGCTCATAAACACATGTTTTATTCTCAGTTGAATGTAGAAAACATCAAATGTTTAAACTGAGAAAATGTGTCATTTTAAGATGTATAAGGTCACTTTGAATTTGATGGCAGCAACACATTTAAAAAAAACAAAAGGCTGTTAAAGTAAGTGGTACTAAAAAGAAACAGCTGGAGGAACATTTTGTGACTAATTGGGTTAAGTGGCAACAGGTCAGTAAGATGACGGGTTATAAAAAGAACAAGTAACGATGGGACAAGGTCAAACAATCTGCAAAAAACTGTGTTTACAAATTGTGGAACAATTTTCAGCATAATTCAGAATCAATATAAAACTACAATATAAATATCTCCTCACCTATAGTACATAATATCATCAAAAGAGAATCTGGAGAAATCTCTGTGCACAAGGGACAAGTCTCAAAAAGAGTGTTTAATGCCTGTAATCCTCTGGTACTGCATTTAAAATGGACACGATTCTGTCATGGAAATCAACGTAAGGGCTCAGGAACACTTCCAGAAATAGCTGCCTGTGAACACAGAAATTCTGTTTGGAAACATGGACTAAAGAGGAGAGAGATCATCAAGCTTGCACCTTGGACCAACTCGAGTCAAAAGCCTGTGTCCTGTATGTTAGGATGGTGCATTAGTGCCTATGGAATTAGCAATTTGCACATGCTGAAAGATGTATACAGGTTTTAGATCAACATATGCCCGCATCCAGTCGACCCCTTTTTCAGGGAAGGCCTTGCATATTTCAGCAAGATAAAGCTCAACCACAGCTACTCCAACAGCACAGTATAAGAGTCTGGGTGTTGTACTGACCTGCTTACGGTCCAGACCATTTAGCTGTTGGAAAAATTTAGTGCAAAGAAAACATACAACAGAGATCCAGAGATCAAGACCTTAATACTGTCTTAAAATAGTACATTTTCTCATTTTGAACATATGATATATTTTCTATGTTCTATTCTGGGTGGCTGCAGCTCAGGAGGTAGAGCAGGTCATCTACAAACCAGAAGGTTGGTGGTTGATATGCCAGATATCCTTTGGTTGCTCTCTGATGCTCCCATCAGACAGTGAATGTTAGAAAGAAAACACTTATGCAGAAAAAGTACAGAAAAAGGTGTTTATAGGAATGGGAGTGAATGTGCTCCTATGCTGTGATGCAGGCTGTAACAGCTCTGCTATGATGGTACTCTGAAGAGGATAAATTCATTTAGTCTGTGAAAAAATAACCCTCACCACTTTACAGAGCCAAAAGTAGCATCTTCAGGTGTTATGTTTCCAACAGCTAACTGCACATAATGCAGAGAGTTTTAGTTCACTGTCATATCACTGCACATATTCTCATTGCACAAGCTGAGAATGTGCTGAGATTTGTTATTAATAATCACAGCAGCTCTGTTTAATCTTTTTTTTTCAATCGACAGTGGAAAAATTCATTGTAAGGATGACATATTTGGTTAAGTGTCAAGATTCAGATGTGCACAAGTATGAAACTAAAAGCCTGTTTGCTTTCCTTCAGGGTGATCAGGTGTGACCATGGCCTACACACTGGGCTTGGCCACTGATGGCCAGAAGCGCAGTGTCGGACCTCAGCACTGTGTCACTCGGGTGGAGTTGTCGGTCACTGCGTCCAGCCTGCTAGATCGAGATGTAGCCTCCAAGTCGGATCCATTCTGCGTTCTCTTCCACGAAGTGGATGGAAACTGGGTGGAGGTACAGTAAAGGATGGAGAGCTGATCAGACAAATGATGAGAAATACTACAGAAAATGACAAGAGAAATGAGAGGATTGCTTCATTTTAATAGTGCAGAATCAATGGAGAATGAATTGGCAGACTGAAGAGGAAAGACCGAACAGAGAATTGATATATTACTGTTAAGATCATAAGTAGTCAATCCCATGTTGGCGCTTCTTCACACTGTGTATTGCGACTCCCGGGAGGTGGAGAGAGAAGATTAAAGTGATGCAGAAATAAAAAGATTGAGGGGAGGATGGAAAATTTGAATAATTCTAAGAAGTGCTTTTAAGGTTACATCCACCATGCTGGCTCCTTGAGGAAAGGGAACCAGAAGGTTTTGTTTGTGGTCTATGATACTCTGCAGGAAGAGCCTATAGGTTGTGAGTCAGATCCAAAGCCATGATGTCTTGACCATCTGGCATCAGCCATGGCATGCTGAGCCCAATAGGATGTTGCAAGATTTATGAGCATCATTCCAATCTAAGACAAGTAGTGTAGACTCGGGCAAAGGCACAAAAACCGGAAAGATAGTCAGTAATACATGTTTGACATTTTTAAATCATTGCCATAAAATATCAAGTTTTGACGAGGATGCATCATCATGTTAAACAAATAATTTTTTCTGATGTAAACTTTGGAAAAGCACCAAATAATGGGAAACACCAAAATCTGCTACTGATGAAATTTAAAGAGGTTTTTCTTCTGTACATTTCTCTTAAAGGTGCAGAGTTAAACTGAAGTGAAAGCCATATCTCCAATTAGAAGTGTGGCTTACTGTTGCTGCATTCGAGTTGCCTGGAATAGAAAAGGAATGTGTGCACAGAATATAAGAGAAATGTTTACAATTTGACAGGCTTACTTCACTTTAACACTCAATAACTGGTGATTTGAGGATTAAAATGCTTTGAGATAATCAAAAATTAACTAGAAAAGCATTGAGCTGTAAAAAGTGAGGCATTCTTTCTAATGACATCCAGTTGTGTAGAAATTTACAGGAAAACATCCATCAGCTCCTTTGCTCTGTGAAGCCAGGCTAACTACTTGTCAGTCACAAGTCATTGCCCTGAGTTTCATACTCAGATTTCATAAAGCTGAGGTATTGATTTTGAAAATGCTTAGGTTGAGACTTTACAGTGACCTTTACCAACCAGCGCGTGGTGTCATGGTCGCTACGTCTATCTTTATTGAACAGGCAGTGGAAAACGAATGGCTTTGGCTGCTGCATTAGCTGTTTATTGGATTTTAAGGCCTCTAGTGTTATTTTTTTGTACATAGATTTGGAAAGACCTGCATTTATAAGTCAGAAACTGGTAACTATGTGTATAGTGGCTTGGTGGTCCAAACCAGCAATCAGAAATGCCCATCGGGGATAAAGCCACTCAGGTGGTTTTCATCATTTTGACTGTGTTAGTATTCACATCTCATTCACTCACCTGATCCTTGTACCTATAACAAGATGGCACTAAAGTTATTGTCTTTAAACCAGAGCACAGGTCCAAACAGCATAAAAAAAGTGATTGTACCTTTGTTTTTTGTTGTTTTTTTGTTTTTTTTACTGTTGACAAGAAAACTAACAGAGAAGTAAACAACAGCCTTACAGCTGTACTGAAATCCTTTCTGGTCAGTAGAGGCACTCATTGATGTGTGCTCATGACTCAAAGCAGAAAGTTACTGGTTTGAAATCAGCTGCTAATTCTTCTTCTCTGCTTCGGCTTTATGGACAGCTGGAGAGTCCAAAGCAGAAGAAACAGATCTTAGCTCAGTAGCTGTGATGCACCTTTAATGTATCTGCCTCAGTACAGTACAAGTGCCCCGCTGAATGAGGGGAAGGAGTTAATGGTACAAATATGTGTAAATACGTTTTTCCAAAAGCTGATTGAAATGGTTTGCTAAGGCAAATAAAATGCTAGGAGAAGATTATTAGAACAGTAGTATGATTGTGATTAGGGCAAGCCTGGATCGGTCAGGTTGTATACTGTTTCCTGCAAATAGCAACAACTGGGGTATTAGGTTGACACCAATACTGAAGTGCAGCAACTCTGTTGCTAAATTCCAGTCGGTTTGATTCAGCTTTGATATTGTGACTGTATTTTGTATCAGATCTTGGTCAGTTGGTTTTGCTGTTTATTAGCTATTTTTATATAGTTCTCAGTTCATGGTAATTATGCATTTTTCTTGGGTTAATCTATTTTAACAGGTCTTCAAATGCTTCATCCAGCTTTGCGAAGTCAATCTTTTTGCCATTACTTATTCACTTTAAGTGCACTTGAGGCGCAGTAAAAGTACACAGCGCACGTCGACTGTTGCTGTGAGCTTGAGTCAGGATTGAAGCGTCGATGCAGAGGTCCAACATGAGAAGATGGTGATAATCATGAAGCCATTTTCAAGACTCCACTACACTGCCCATGAAAATCAATAGGCAGAATCACTGCCAGCTACTGTATTTCTAAACAGAGCTGTTTAGCAAACATCCCTTTTGAAGATTTACAGAAAAGCGGGGCATGTGATGGAGACGATTGACCATCGCAGTTGCAATGGACATTAGATGATGTTTAAACTGCCAGCTCACTTGCTCAAAGTCTATATGATGTCGGAACAGCACTGGTAATATTTTGTGCATTCACTGCTAGGAAGTGGCTGTTATGTGTCCTGATCATACATGGTCTATCCATGTAGACCCACTGAGCAAACAAGTTGAAGATGCTCAAGAGGAAGACGGTGATGAAGTTTTGGTGTGTGCAGGCTCCTGCTTCGATGCTTCTGCAGCTAACAGCTGGTCAACAGAGCAATCTGGGTTTTTTGTGTATGTGTGCCCGCATGTGTGTGTGTGTGTTTGTGTGTAGGCGAGTGCCTCGGGTTGCAGCTAGCTGTCGGTCAGCAGGGCATGTGGCTCCGATGTGAAATTGCCAACAGTTACCATAGCAACGGGAAGGGAAACAAAAGCTTAGTGCTCCCGGAGTGAGGCAACGATGGAGGAGGCGAAATGAGGCCCGAACCTTTTCTCGGATATTATCCACAGCTCGCTGTTTCACTCACGCTCAGCTTTCTCACTTCTCTGATCCCCTCCTGTTCCTTTCAGTTTTTTTCTGCGATTGTCTTTCTCGTTCCTGTCGCCAGCCTTCCCCTCTCTAGGTCTCCGTGTCTCAGTCTCTTGTCTATCTTCATCTGTCTTGTGAGCTAGAGGTGTGAGAAGCAGCTGGGTCCATCAGGGAGGGGGAAAGAGAGAAAAAGTGGGTACGAAAGGGTAAGAGTGTGAGAACGAGGAGGTGCGAGAGAGGGAGATGAGAAAAGGGTGCAGCAGAAGGCGAGGGGAAAATTATCCAGAGAAAGACAGGAGGATGAGGAGGAGGAGGAGGAGAGAAAGACAGCGAGGTGATGACATGAATGAGCGACAGAACAAGAAGAAGGCAAAAGAAAGTGAATGACTGAAGCCATAAATGGGAGATAGCAGCCAAAGTTAGTGTTAGAAAGTCTTTGAAGAATGTGATAGGTCTACAGAAATATGGATCTCAGCTATGTAAATGATGTGGCACCCAAGTATCACACTACTGAGGCTACTTTCTAAATCCAAGGATTTTTTTTTCTCCGAGCTTCCAACTCCAAATCCCAATACTAATCTCAACACGTGTTATAAACCCAGATATAAGCCTGTAACACTGTAAGTGAGAACTCACAGGCAGTGGCATATTCAAACCAGAGGGTTTAAAAATCTAACAGTCCTCTGCAGTAAATGCAGCCTTATTTATTAGATCTACATTTGTGATACTAAATCATACTCTTACTAACAGTAAGTCTTGTTATAATTCATTCCAATGTAAACTGGCCTATTGCAGATGTTTATAATTCTGTATCATTAGATACCAACATATAGGCTAATAAATGTTGTGATTTTAAGTGCATTAAATCACTATGTGATGTGTGAATGGTGTGGTTCACATTAAGCCCCACATAACTGACATTTTGTAGTAATTTTCATCTTTAAATACATTATAAGAATATTAAAAATGTGTCTTTAAAAAAAACCACACACCTCTACATTTATCACAACTTCAAAGCCCTACGATTAGTCCCCAGGGTTCCAAGTTTCCAGTAATTTAAACTCCTAAGTTATTAAATTTTGCTGTTTGATCAAAAGAAAAGAAATCCAGCACACGGACAGTCAGTTCATACAAGTGTCTGATTAATATTATGTTTAAAACTTTCCACGCCACAGTATTGTTTTGAATTTACCACTCGTAATTCACTAATGATTAAGGACTCCCCAGAATATTTGATATGTAATTCCCAATATCAAAAGTAAGAGCAGAAAATTAGATTTATTTTTTTTTACATTTGCATAACATGAAAACACTCATGCTAGAATATTATTTCAGTGGCGGTAGAGGCTCCTTCGTATCATCTGTAAATAGACTGAATGACTGAAAATGTTGTGCGCACAGACTATTTTAAACTGAAGCTGAACATAATCTGCTCCAGATCGGGTTATGCAGTAAGCACAAGTTACCATGGTGATCAATCCATGTTCAAAGAGACACTGAGAACTCAGACTTTCAGCTCAGTAACCCATAACATACAACAAAGTTAGTGAGCGCACAATAAACACGGGATATTTAGGAGCTAAAGACGCATCTATTCGTCTCAGTAATTGGTGGTAAATAGACTGAAGCTTAAAGGAAAGTGAACTTTGGACATGATTCGGGACACAAACAGGACTCGCAAATTATATTAAAATTGTTGTAGCTGATGACAAAATAAGTAACTTTTGCTGACGGCCACTGTGTTGCATTTTCTATGGTTATAACACATTAAATTTAAACTGTAAAGCCAAAGCACACTTTCACTGATACATTTTTGCACCTGCCAGTTGTCATTGTTTAGCAGAGATTGTTTTGGTGCTGTAGGCTGGTCCCAGTGTTTATTTGTTAGCAACATCATCACCGATGTCTTTAGAGCCGCTTTGGTTTGTTTCATTGATTCAACATCTTGGTATTGAGCTGTTGGGCTGAAGTGTCCTTGTTATGTTTTGGGGGTTTTTTGGTGGGGAGTGTCTCCCTGTCTGCTGAATGAAAAAAATAAAAATAAAAGTGTCCGCTCAAATCTAAGGCACAAACACTTATAACAGATTGCTTCTAAATTCCTTTAACTCACTATAAATTAAGCTGCGGGATGCACATCCATTGCATTTGCTTTGTTGAAAGTGCTTTAGTTGTGAACAGTCTGTATTAGCTTCATGAGTGGGCAAAATACTTTTCAATTAACACCAACCAACCAACAAACAGTGGTAAACTGAGCCATGATAAAGGTTACAGTATAAATGCTGAATGCTACCAAAGCATACAATGTCAATACATGCTGAGTGGTTGATAAGACTAGAAGGTGGTCTATTTATCTATCTATCATAACCCTGTCAGTACCTGTACTGTTTCTTCCAGCTGCAGTTCCTCTATCTGAAGTAATCTCAGTGACCTGTATTGTTGTTTTTCTTTTTTATCTTGTAGTAAACATAAACAGATAAGAAAGAAAGGAGGCATGAAGTGCCAGAGGGATCTGATTCATTTCTAAAGCTCAGTGAACCAGGATCAAATCCACAGAGGCACTGCTATGAGATTTTAGCCTGCTGGCGTGCCGTGATGTCCCAATAATGTGGGTTTTTAAGCCACGAAGTGCAGCCATTCTCCGCTGCTGCCTTCCCATGAGTCAGACAGATGGATAAGTGCTGCAAGCACCGGTAGCAGGGTGAAGTTAAAACCTTTTTCCTGCTGGAGTATCTCAGTTCTGTACTAATATCATTACCTACAGTCAGAGAGAAATGTATCTTAGCATTCACAGTAGCACGAGAAAGGTACATTTTATAGAATAGAATAGAACGGAATCGTACATGTACTGGACAGGATTAAAATAAAATATAAATAAAATGTAAATAGTAAAGACATCAGGAATAAATAGCAAAAAGGAAGAGTGAAAGGAGTATATACAATATATATGAACATTGAAAGATCGTATGCAACCACTGGGATCCGTCAGGATCAAGGAATTCATTTCTCTACAACTGTTGCAGGAAATAAAGATGAAAGAAGAAGGTGTAATTGGATAAGAACAGCTAAGTAATAGATGGCGGTACTGCTGTTTGCTGCAGGGGTTTTTGAGTAAAGACTGGTGAATAGAAAATACATCAGGATACTGCAGAAACGGAGATTCTTTTGAGGTTAATAAACTGTCTAGATGTGCCTTCAGTAAATGTTACTATGAATAAAAGTGTTAGACGTTGGGAAATGGGCTCAAGAAAAAAACTGTTCGATGTTAGGCTGGTCTTAGACACTATAGGGCAACAGTGATGGCTCCATAGTTTGATGGTTGGCATATTTGCTTGGCAAACTAAAGGTCACTGTTTGAGTTCCAGCTAGAGACACCAATCCCCTTTGGGGTTGTATCAGGAAGGGTATCTGGTTTAAAACTGCCAAATCAAATATGTGATGCTATCTGACTCTTTATGTCAAAGGAGCAGCATTACAACAGCATACAATTATTAAACAGAATAGCCTATGAAAATACGTCTACTGTACAAGTGTAAAACGTACGCCCTCCTTCACATTTTCAAAATCCATTCAGTGAGCCAGATTGGAGTTATTGGCGGCTGATTTTGGCCCCTGGGCCTTGTATTTGACACCAAAGGTTTAGAAGGTCTTATAGGTTCGGAGATCATCAACAAGAGTTTTCCTTTCAAAAAGAGTTTCACTTTTTTGGTGTGTATCAAAGTTCAGTTAGTTTAATTTAAATTGAACAACATTTTTGCTCCAGACTGAAACTCTAGACATCCAGTGTAAAGTATTTGTTCCTTTCCTGTGAATCAGCAGAGGGTTAGATGCATTTCTGTAAGTGGTTTGCATTTCATCCCTCCCGTCTCCGTTATAGGAATGAGCTGAACTTTTTTAAGGCCTTTTATATTCAGTGGTGACAGGGTGAGTATATGTGACCACGTTTAATGATTTTATGTGTCCTGGGTGAGTCAGGCTGGAGAGTAGCGCGGCCGTGGGATTAGCCAGTCAACTACCTGGTTTAGAAGAGTCAGAGCAAAGAACATGACTCTCACAGCACTCTTTTCAGGCACCCACACCCTCTTATCTGTCTGCTGTCTGGACTGCTCTTTGGGGCCATGAGAGCACAGCGCACTGAGAAACATCAAAAACAAATGGCTTTAGGGGAAAGGGCCCTTAAATTGGATAAAGTGCTGTCAGACGGCTGCAGCTTTTTAGGACTTTGTTTTTGTTTAAGGATACATTTACCACAAACCACAGCAGCAGGCTACTTTAAAAGTTCAGATAAATCTGATGTTCTTTATCAACCCAGCGTCAGACAAAGGTATAATATTTATAGCAATCTATAGTAATTCTGGGGATGGCAGGTAGGAGGCACATTGTTGGGTCTCTGTCTAACACACTCCCACAGTTTTGATCATCACTGGCCAAGTTTTTTTTTTTTTTTAGCTGCATCTTGTTATCGGGGGGAATCCTTGCTTTGAGTGGGCGCCACAGATTTTACGACGCACCGGTGTCACAATCAGGGATGCTGAAGAGTTGCCCGAGGCTGATTCTTGTTTAATGCATTCAGTATTAAATGTTTTTTGAGAAGTGTGTGTCAAAACTAATGTTAACACTAAACATCATTCTCTTGGAATCCCTAGTGTAAAAACAGACACATACATATGTAGCGACTCAAACTATTTACAGTCGTTTGGTGTGTTACAGTTGCCAGATCCATATCAGTATCACTTTATTAAATTGCATATGCATGTACATACTTTACTTTTTGTAAACACAAACAGTAATATTTTTTACTATATAAAAACTTGTTTGTTTGTTTTTTGCAGCTTTGTAAGATTCCAAAAGCTTCCAAAAAAAGTCCATCTTTAATTTTAATTTTAATCATTTAAACTTTTGCAACTAAATACTCAAAAGTTAAATTGATGATTATGTATGATAGTATTTACATATATTCATACTAACAATTCAATTCATTATAATGTTTCTAGTCATTTATTTTTAGTCTTTTAAGCTTTCATTAAGAATTTACAAACCTTCTGTATAAATTGCCACATGTTGCAAGATTGCAGAGACTACCCAGTCTTGCAGTTTTCCACAACAGAAGAGTCACAGTTACTTTAACCTATTATTTTGGCATTCAAGTCTTGTGTAAGGAACATGGAAAGAAAACCAAGTGAAAAACTAGCCACTTGTGTTTTGCTGAAAGGGGCGGAACTTACATTTTGTGGTGACTTTGAGACTGTTAGATGCAGGTGAGCAGCTATTTTGGTAATGTAGTGCCTACACAAAACCAGACTCTACAGCCAGGCAGGATTAACAAAGCTCATTGTTAATGGTGGTAGAAAGCAATCCAAAACACAGGAACAAGGAAAAAAGGTCCAAACTCAAGACTCTAACTGGTAGAGGACACACAGGAAAGGATAACAGACATCACAACAAAGAACAACCAAAGCTCTTTCTACAAACTGACACACTAGGACTAATCAGGATAACAGGGAACAACTAGGTACAAGAGGTGAGGCTAATGAGGTATAACAAAACAAAGGAAGTAAAACTAAGGATTAAGCACAAAGGGCTCCCAAAATAAAATGGAAACCAACTTAGCAGAGAGATGAAGACCTGACAACAGGACACAAGAGCATACTATTGAGCAAGGAATAAACCAACATACAAGGAATCAAGTCATGATCAATTAAAAACAAGCGCTGGACAGAGCTCGATAGTTCAGGACCAGGACTATGACACGCTGGTGAAACGTTAAAAGGGACAATACTTGAATTATTTATTCTCTCTCCTTGTTTCTTGACCTTTAGCTGGGACGCACTGAAACAGCTGTGAACAACTTGAATCCGGTGTTTGGAGTGAAGTTCCAGGTGGACTACCACTTTGAAGAAATCCAGAAACTTCGCTTTGCCATGTTCGATGAAGACAAGTGTGCCACACAGCTCGACGAGCACGACTTCCTGGGAGCATTTGTTTGCACACTGGGAGTGGTACTGAATGATTTCTTCTTCTTTGGTTTGAAGTATATTCTTTATATCTACAGGCATAGTCTAAAGAAGAAGGGATAGGATAAACTGAACTAGATGGAACTTATCCTTACAATTAGATGCAGACTGTATTTTAAAGTGGATTTTTGCTCAATTCCGAAAATAAATAATTGTTGTCCTGATTGTCTCTTATCCAATAGATTGTGTCCAATAAGAAACTTCACAGACCCCTGATCTTAGCCAATGGGAAGCCAGCTGGCAAAGGATCCATTACAGTAAGAATGTCTACTGTCTCTTAAAAGAAAATATTATGACCTTTTATTTGTTTTTTAAAAACTTTATTTACAAAAATAAAATAGAAATGGTCCCCAGAAGAGACCAGATTTTTTAAGGATCCCATTGGATCATCAGTTATGTTGGTTTAAATAAATAAATAAAGTAAAGACACCCCAAGCTTATTGGCATTAGTATTTTCCTTAAACTGGGGTGTTACGGGTCACCATGTTGCCCCCAGATCTAATTAGAAGTAAGTGACTCGGAGCATGACCGCCATCAAAAACAGCCCTCGGACCCTCTGAGGATCTGTTTAAAGGATAGTCAGCAATCTAATAGTGCTGTATAAGGAATATATGGAAGTCATTAACCTGGTGACCTGGCCATGCACCACACTGAAAGGTGTTAATATCTCAGTGCACATTATGAGTTACAAGACAAATGTAAAAAATGCACACTGTGCTATGTCACCTAAACTTGCTGTTGTCTGTGATGTTTACGTGAACGGTACGGCTACAGTCGCTGATCCTGATGACACACTAAGTCGTCGAGGCTGCTACCGTTACCGTGTTTGCCAACTGTTCCTGTTGCTGTTGTTGATGTGAATGTTAATATTTGTGAGTGCATCTGCTGCCACTAATGTTGTGTGGTGCTCTTATTTTAGATAACAGCGCAGGAGTTGTCTGACAACAGAATCATCACTTTGACCCTGAGTGGGCGTAAACTGGATAAGAAGGTAGGCAGTTAGACCCCCGCACGCTCACACACACACACACTCAGGGTGCAAATCCAAACACACACATACACACACACTCAGATATATTTGAGCATGCATACCACTTTAGGACACACAAATACAGCCCACACAGACAAGATTTACAGTAAATGCTTTCATAGTCTTCACCTTTGTCTGCCAACCAACAGGCTATCAGGTGCTGGGATAGCTGGAATTAAAAAGGTTGTTTTGACACAGTAAATATGTATTTTTGGATGTTTGCAACCTCCAACTGTCATTCCTGCAGCATTTAGTATTGGCAGATAATTGTGATTTAGTTCTAGTCGTAGCCTTTTGACTAAAGCATAAAATGACTTCAGTCATAATTTTAACATCTAAATTCTTTTGATTTCAGTTTAGTTTTAGTTGACTATAAATATCATAAGATTATAGTAAAGTAAAAAACAAACAAACCGCTGTATAATCTCCCAGTGTCAATTAGACTTACTGCATAAGGTCGCTGATAACAAAGACTATGACAAAAATAATTTTTCAAAGAAATTTATTCAATGAAGTTGTCCCTAACAACACTTTGTTTGAAACAACATTAAGGAAAAATAACATTCCCAAAGCCTGTCTATATCAGGCTAAAATCACTGGGTGAAACCAGGAACCAGGACAAACGACAATTACAGGAAACGCACATATAGGCCATGTGTGCCGCGGGCATGATTGAACTGAAAGTGTATTGTGTGTATTGTGTATGGTGCTAGTGATTCTGGGTTGTTAAAACAGGTATGGAAAGGGGTTTGAAGTATTCGGTGGGTTTGTAACAGCAACATGTTTCTAAACCCTGAAATATTAAAAAGAAGTGTGCACAATGACTCAGCTGCCATAATAGGTGCTACCTTTATCTAACATTACAAGGTGTTTTGGCCTAGGGTTCAATGCACTGTGTACTACTGTACACATATGTACCGTTTAAACACTATCACAT
Source organism: Oreochromis niloticus (assembly GCF_001858045.2). NCBI lineage: Eukaryota > Metazoa > Chordata > Actinopteri > Cichliformes > Cichlidae > Oreochromis > Oreochromis niloticus. Next base: position 7,570,213 of record NC_031972.2, read on the forward strand.
GGTGTTATTTCCAATTGAAGGACAATTTTAAAAATTGTTGACATTATAAAGTTGTTACATATTAAATATCGGCGTTTAAGCAGCTTTGATATACTGCAACTCTAGCTGCTGGGTCAGAAACATCATAACTGTGAGTAGGATTCAAGCTGAAGCTGTGTACCTGCTGTATGCTGTGGTTAAAACTCCAGTAAATTAATTAATCAATCTTATCTTTTAAGTGTTCGAAGAAACATTTTTTTAGAAATTTAAATCACCTGTAGTGTTGCAGTTGTCAAACGGTGGTTAGTGGTTGCAGTTTTGTGAAAGAGATAAGAAATGTAAACAGACAAAAAAGACATGAGGGCAAATTCGCCGTGTGTTTGTTTGTGCAGGACTTCTTTGGGAAGTCAGACCCTTACCTGGAGTTTCACAAACAGGGAGAAGATGGTAAATGGATGCTTGTGCACAGGACAGAGGTGAGTCATTGGCAGAGGTTAAACTTACCTTCATCTGACTGTTATTATCATCGACTGTCATTGTCAGCTAAACTTGGCCTCACACAAAGTGGTACAACTTTAATTACAGACGTAAGTTCAGGTAATTGCATCATACATCCGCTGCTCGGTAATCTGCCTATTTTTGTGTCTGTGACTTCAGGTCATAAAGAACACTTTAGATCCAGTGTGGAAACCTTTTACCGTGCCTCTCATTTCTCTGTGCAATGGAGATGTGGACAGAAGCATCAAGGTTAGTAGTAAGAATTTTTACTTTCTCTGTTAGAAGACATGTTTAGTATCAAACGTAATCTTCACTGAATCTAACAGGTGAGATCAACTGTGAAAAGAAATTAAAAAATCACTTTATAATGTCCTTTGGCCAGAATGTCAAACTTCAAAAAAAATTAAAAAGGAAGTGAAGAGTCAGTACAGAAGTGAAAGTAGGACACAGATACCAGAAACCACATAACCGCTTGAGTTTCCGCTTTTATTTATAAGCTGCCCATGTGAAAGAAAAGACTAGCATGATGTGATGCATTCTGCACGATTACAGGTGCTGTGTTATGACTACGATAATGATGGAGGACATGACTTCATTGGAGAGTTTCAGACCACAGTTGCAAAGATGAGTGAAGCCCAGAACTCAGTGGAGGTAAAACACTGACATGATTGTGCTTGTGGCTCCATTTTAGCAGGTGGCATGTTAGCATGCTATTCGCTAGCAGATAACGCAACTCAAACATGATTTAACACTGTTTATTGATAATAAAGGTGACAGGCTTATGAGAAGAAAATGATCTAGGTCAGAGATTGCGGTTCGAGAAAGGGCTTACTCAGGACAAGTGGTGCCTTCAGGTTTAGGATATCGCTGTTACACATATGAAAGAGGCGAGAATAGGGGGGTGCAGGGTGGGCCCCAGAAATGCGAACAAACAGGTGTGCAAGCCAGGAAGGCAGGATGTGCAGCATACATAAAAATGAAGCTAATGAATTTAAGCATTTGAATCCTTTCGTAATGCAGTGTCAAGCTGTGTACACACTGGAAGCAATTAGGGCAACATTGCAACAAGAAACTAAAGAAAGTGAATCACATTCAGCGATTTTGAGCCAACACAGGTGAAATAAAAGCTGGTGATTGAAAGTGGGCAGGGCCTAAGATAAACTTCACTCAATTTCCAGACGAGGACCTGTATATGACATATGACCTGGATGCGAACACATTAGAGGGTCACGTAGGCAACCAGAACCTGGAATATCTACAAGCAACCAGGCATCGTACAGCAGAGTGCAACGAGTGAATCGTTTCGAGTGTGTACACAGTTTAGTAGTAGGGTAATTAGATAATAATAAAGAGACAATATTTAAGTAAGTACACTGTAATTACTAGACTTATATATTATATTTTATTGAGATTTATTCTTGTGAGTTCCTGATCTGTTAAAGATGTATGATGCACTGATAAGAACATAGGTCATTCATTAGCAGGTCTGTGTGTGTGCATGTGTGTATGTGTGTGTGTGTGTGTTGCTTGTGAAACTGCATGCGTGCATGTGCCAAAGCGGCCTCATGACTTGTTCTCCCACTGAGTCTCATCATGTGTGGTAATGATGTTGGGTGGGGGAAATAACAAGGAAATAAAGATAAGAGGCAGGATGGAGAGATGAGGGGGGAGTGGGGGGTGTAAGCAGAGAGAGAGCGAGAATGGAATGTAAAAAAGAAAGATAAAAAAGAGAAGTGCTTTTGAGATGTAAAATATCTCTTAGCTGAGCCTTAGTAACACGACAAGGCATTTAGAGTTACCTGTCATATGAATCGCTGACTGACTAAAATGTCTGTTTTGATCAGACATGGCCACCTTAGAGTGTGTCTGTGTGACTTACAGTATTAACAGCCATCCTCGCCTTCACTTTTCTTTCAACGGCATCACATAAAATTCAATCTGTATTGTTTTCATTTTCTGTCTACATGTAGGTAACTGTATTAATGGTAATCACTATAGTTTGACAGTCAAGGTGAACCTGGTCTCATCATTATGGGGAAGCTGTGAATCCAAGTCACAGTCTTTCGATCGTCTGCTTCTCTGATCGTTTTCCCATCTCACACCAACTCTTTTCAACTCTGCTGTCATCTCAGCTTTTCCTCTCCTTGTATTGTCCCTGCTAAACCCACTCCTCTGTTACTGATAGTGACACATTAATTTTAATTTCTTTCATTTCCTCTTACCCGTTCCTGTATCTGCAGGTGGAGTTTGACTGCATTAATCCCAAGAAACAGAAAAAGAAGAAGAACTATAAAAATTCTGGAGTTATCATTGTCAAGTCCTGCAAGGTGAGGACCGATGGAGGTTTCTTAGCAATCTTAATCTTCGGTTGCGTATAAATGTATTAGAATTTCAGTAGATGTGTTCTTTTTCTTACTGCTGTCACCGACACATTAAACTTGTGGCTTCACATATCAAACGTCTTTCCAAATCTAAAATCAGATCAATATTTTTATTTTTCCTGGCATATTTCCCTGCGGAGAAATATGCCAGGAAAAATAAATTAAGAAGCAAATAACAATAGTTACAGCTTTGTTGTTAACTGGGGAATCTGTACTCAGTCAGGAAATTGAGTGATATTTTAAAAGGATGAAAACAACATTTTGGTTTTACATGCTCAAGCATTCAGCATTATTAGTTGTCATGTTCTCATGTTTCCAAATGGTCTAATGGTGGTTTTAACTGAAAGCTTGTAGCTCTTATACAGATGCTAAGCTTATAGTAGATAAAAAAAAAAAAAATTAATAAAATAAAACACTGTGATTGATACTGTTACTAAGTAAATTTTGCTAGTCGTGGTTCGGAGCCCCTTGTTGCCTTGATAACTGCCTTAATTCTTCATAGCATACAAGCTGCTGGAAACATTGCTCAGAGATTTTGGTCCATGGTGACATGATAGCATCACACAGCTGCTGAACCTTTGTCAGCTGCACATCGATGCTCACTCTGAACTTCTGCATGGCCAAATGCACTGGATTGCTACCATGCGACTGGCTAATTGATATATGTGTTAACAAACAGTTAAAGTCCCCTGGAAAGTTTTTAGGAAGGGGGCAGAAGAAACAGAACAGTGATGTTTTTCTACATTTCTACTTATTTGTCTTTTAGTTGCTCCAGCTTCGAAGAGAAATGCTCTCTATTTAGCTGCTACATCTTTACCAGCCACTTGTGTACTTTAACTTTCTGATATTCTGTGCGAGCCAACTTGCATCCCTTTGCACCAGGATTTGTAAGTGAACCATGAGACTTCACTGGAAAGTTCTGCAGTAATTCCTGCAGTAATGAACTAAACCAGTCCACACAGAGCAACACAGCTAGGTGATATTTCACAATGAATTCAGCAGTACAATTGAGTAAAGTTTGATAATACCACTGGTAATATCAAACTTTTGTTTTAAATATTAGCTCAATAAGTTTGCTCCATTAGCAATCTAAGCAGGAGCAACAAAAATAACCCACCTACAGTAGCAAATCAAATAAATTATCCGGCCTCTCATCACGTCTTAATGATCCATCTTAACACTCGACTCAGTGAATTTCAGTTTTGATCAACTGACACACTTCTAACTGGGCGTTCATAACTCCACTTGAATAGCTAATTAGTACGATGGCTCAGAGCCCCACAGAGGACACATTAAGCTGAACCATGCAGTCTTTAGATGCCTGTTGGAATAACATTAAAGCTGTGTGCGTGCAATGACAAGCTTTCATAATTGATTCCATTCCTTCTTTCCCTCTTTTTTTTTTCTTACGCACAATCATGAACAAGCCTTTGTACAGAGACACACATAGGGCACAGCACATGAAGAAAATGGCTAATATAGTAATTATATTTGTTGGCTGCCAGCAGGGATTAGACTAATGACGGTAAAATCCATGCTAAATATTCATTGTAATTGGAGTGCTCAAACAAGATAAGTGGTGCTCTACTGGTTGCACATTATATCACGAAAAATATATGTCAGGTTTGTTTAAAAAATTAAAAATCAATAGTGTCTGTGTTTATGTTTGCAGCGAAGTTAATGGTGAATGATGGAAAATACTATTTCATTTGTAGATCTGATCTTCAGCAGATCAGTGCTCACTTGCATTCTTATTTTCCTGATTTCTTGCTTTTTCCTGTGTCTCTAGATTACAAGGGACTACACTTTTCTGGATTACATATTGGGGGGATGTCAGCTAATGTTTACAGTAAGTACAATATTAGCTTGCACGTTTATATCTCTGCAATAATGTTATAATGGGACATTGATCCAACTCTAACCCTGTGTCTTTTATAAACCAAAAGAAAAAGGGTTAAAAACAGAAAGGTGGTACTGATTGTTGTAAAGAGGAGAAATTGGGTATCGTGAAATGTTGAAATGGTTGAAATGGAAAATGAATGAGAGAATGACAAATGAGGAAAGAAAGGGAGACAGATAAACAACAAGAAGATTTTTTACCAGAGGGAGGGGCAGAGACAGAGAGGCGTCATGGTCTATTTTAGTCTCTTGTTAGTAGAAACTCTTGTGTGTCCCTGATGATGTCACACCTTTTTGTGCAACTCAGTGAATGAGAGAGTCCTCTTTTATAATAGCCAGGCGCAATCGCTGCCACACATTGAGTTCTTTTATTAATATATTTCCTATAGCACTCATGCAATGAGAGAGCACACACATATACACACATGCACTCTGTGCCAACTTCACTGCATGTACACAACGACCCTTTTTTCCCTCCTTCTCTATCTCTCCAACAATTTCCCAGCTTTGTGAGCTAGAACCAGGCTCCAGATGTAGCAGAATGAAGATAATGTAGTTCCTTACATGCTTGATTTTGTGGTATTTCTTATAAAGTGTGTTCTCAGATTGGACATCTGTGCACCACATTGTACAGTTATATTTGTCAAGATTCATGTTTTCTCTACAGATGTACTGAAAGAGAGTTGATTGTTTCTGATTATATAAAATATAATGGATAGTTTAAATATCCTCCATGCACTTTGGTTTAATTCTCTAATACTGGAAAAAAATACTTTGAGTACTCATATACAGTAATGTAAAAAAAAAAAAGTACACCCTTACGGTCTGAGCACCTCTGTAAAAGTATATGTTTTGTCATTTTGCTAGTCTGGAGCGTTCATGTGTATGTTAACACAATGCCAGAGTCGTCCCAGGAGTGCATATCCCTGCAAATTCACTTTAATCTTGTGCCGTGCAATGCTCAGAAAATCTGCAAAAAAAAATCCAAGAGCAACACCTCAGACTCCACAGATCTCAGTAAATGTTAAAGTTCATGATGGTACAATTAGAAAAGACACTGAACAAGAATGACTTGTTTAGCAAGAGTTGCCAGGAAGAAATAAAACACAAAAATCCCCCCAAAACCCCACCCACATGTCAACATGGGTTAAGTTTGCAAAGTTGTATCTGACAACAATGGACAGACAAGACCAAAGTGGAGATGTTTAGCCACTAAGTAAACCGCGAACTCCTTCGAACAACGAGGTATTGCAGAGTCAAATGTGAGGCCTTCTGACTGATATCTAAAATTTGACTCAGATTAGTTGATGCAACAGGACAATGATCTCAGCAACACTACAACAGAATGGCTGATAAAGAAAAAAATCACAGTGTTTCATTGACCCAGACTTCAGCATGAAGTGCTGTGGTGGGACCTTAAGATAGCTGTGCATTAAAATCAATGCCTGCAAACCTTAATGAACTGAAGCGACACTGTGAATAAGAGAGGGCTACAATTCCTCCACAATGATCTGAGAGACTGATACAAAGTCATCCAGTAAACAGTTTCTCCAAGTTATTACTGCTGAAAGTGGCTCTACAACCTACTGAATCATGGGGTGTATGAGTTTTTGAAAAAGTCGCTGGTACATGATTGCAAATGTTGGTATTCAAAAAACGGCAGAGAGAAAATACATAACCAGTGGTGCTGGAGTGATATAACCTGTACTCACAACAACAACTTTTACAATGTGAAGTCAGGAAAACAAGTATTTAATTAAATCGATGCAACACTACACATTAAACCGGCCAAGAAAGGAAAGGCTATATTACATTTTTAATGCAAAGCATCTGGGATAACAGTTGAGTTCCATTATGTTTATTCTATTTAAGAAGGAAAAGGTTTATATATTAACACATGCACTTAGGTCCATTGTGTAAATTTGCTAGATTTAACCATATAGGCTAATTTTCATCTGCAGTCACTGGAGGTTGATGCTATTCATAACCAAATTAATGAAATCCTAACATCTTTCAGGGAAAACCCCCATATGAACACATGTTGTGGGGAAATTAGTGTTGTGGGAATGGGCAGTATGCTAAATTTATCAGGCAAAAATGGAAAAGTGTAGGAGTTTGTGCTCAGTCAATGTGTTTATATATATGCTGATTACCTTTTTGACATAAACTCTGTGTATTTAGGAGGACAAGAAGCAGTTTTGCCTCAAGGCTCTAATGTTTCCCAAGTGAACACATACATAGAAGTATCCTGTTTTATCTATGCTACATTTAGCAAGAAGGCATGTGTGTGCATGGTGCAAGGGATCGTATAAAAGTTCATCGAATTAGAGCACCCAAAGCTCACAGCACAAAATGTCTGCATAGCCTCTCACAATAATGCACTTTCACAAGCTACATACATACACAGTAATATTTGAAGCTTTACAAGATGCACTGGGTCCAAACCATGGGAACAATGTGATGCGTGAATACCTGTAAATTACTACTTAAATGTTAAATAGATATGGAAATGTCATCATTATCCACCCAGGAATCTGTTTTCGTTATTTGCAACATGTTGACACTGCAGAGTAGTTTCGGAGTTTCAGAGTAGCTTCCTTCTGTGATAGAAGGCAGTGTTGAGTATTTTTCTGGTCTCAAGAAAGCTGTTGTTGTGCACCGAGCTGTTGAGGACTACATTTTGTCTGAAGCAGTTAGCTGCTAAAGCTGCTAAAAATAATGATAACCTCCAGTGTCAGCCTGCTACTTACACCTGAACGTACTGATGGAAATGAGGCTTTAAAAGAAAAAAGGATAGTTAGACACTTGACTGCATATTTACAATATGATGTACAATTTAAGTGAACATATGTTTCTCAAATTAATTTAATTTGTCATTATTTTTGGTCTAAAATGTCCAACTTTTCAAACAGTGCCTGTTACATGCTGTTACATGCTCAACAGTATATGGTGCTGTGATGAGAGCAAAACACAGATTTTAAAAACTTTTGTTTTTAATTTTTCTCAGTAACTAAAATGTTTTTAGGCTTGCTAGATTTTAGTTTGTCCAGCTAACTAGAGTATAATGGAACAAGTGGTTACATAAGTAGCTACAGTAGCTACTTATGTAACCACTTGTTCCATTCCAGGAGTTAAAAGCAAAGATGAAATCTTTCTGTAATGAGTTTAGTGTAATATTTCCAACAAAGCGGGTTTGTGTTTGAACTCTTACTTCTCTAAGACCAAAACTTCCTAACCGCATTTTTGTTTCTTTATTTCTATAATGAGGATGACGATGTTTTGCTATTAGTTTTATTTGTAGATTTACCCTTTTATTTGAGCACAGCATCACCTCCATAGCCATTAAAAAACATTTTCACATAGTTCCCAATTTAAAGTAATTATTAAAACTTTGAGTTTTGAATGACCACCTGTTAAAAACATGAGTTAGCATTGAGCGGAAAATAGCATGCAGATGTGCCAGTCTGCCAGTAACATATTAAATATGAAGACCACCTGTTAGAAAAGAGAAGCTGATTTTACCCACTTTGTTTGTAATCACTGAACAAAAATTACAGCCAATGAAGCGGTTAAAACAGAGGCATTATATAATCATGCTGTAACCTTCAAAGGATGCAATGCAGATCTTATTTCATTGCTGAATTTGTGATAATTCTAGTATTTATTGAATGATAAACGGGCTTCAGTAGCAGGTAATTCCTCTTGTATATACTCTGCTCGGCAATTGACAACCTGTTAAAACTAGAAGTTGGATTTCTGACTCCAGCTGTGATGGGCTTAGGGCCATTAGGACGCTCTATGTCCAGTCTTCTCTCTTTTCGATGGTTACCGTAAAGGTGAAACACTCATCCCCAGGTAATCAGCCAGCAGTCAAGTGCCCCAGGAAAAGGTTGGACAGCTCTCAGCCATGGCAGTGTTTCAGCGTTACTGAAAATGCAAACATCCAACACAATGTGTTGAAATATAACAATTACTGGAATTTGCAAACAGGTTCTGACTCACAGAATTGTTTAAATATTTTTAATCAGTTCCTCACTCAAGGCTCAGCTCGTCTGGAATGTGTTAAATTTCAGTGCAATGGGAACATTTGCCTGCAATAGTGGTGATGAAATGAGCAAATTTGAGGCAGATTGGTAACTTAAATCCTCCCTGCTCCCTCCTAATCTTTTGCCGTTTGTCACAAACCTGCAGCTCTTTCACTGAGTTACACACACACACACACACACAGAGATATTTTACCTTCTCCTGCTTACAGGCTCATTTACTTCACACACGTGAGCACAAACGTATATCCTCCACACGCCATACTTCACACTAAAATTGATTTTAAATGCAGATTCCATGGGTAACTCATGACTCATGACACACAAACACAAAGCACAAGTTCAAAACTCACTATCTGTATTCATACAGACGTTTTCCTACTGCGCTCTGAACAACCGTGGTGTAGGTGTACATGCACACGTACACAAACATTACACCTCACCTTTTTATGCACGCTGACTGATTTAGACATGTATAATCTTGCGCAGATTCTCAATTACCAAAGAGTTCTCCTCATATACACACTGGCATTTATATGCTCGGATTTTAGGACCTCGCTCTCTTTCTGTGTCTGGTCGTGTACAAAAAAGCCCATCCTCACAGTCACACACACATGCAGAAAGAGCTGTTCTCCGGTGTTCAATCAGACTTAGTATGGCTATAATCCTAATCTCCGCGAAGGGAAAGTCTCTCCTCTGGGCTGCAGGAGCTTGAGGAGAGAGCCGCATTTCTGTTACACACTCCAACACAAAGAGACAGCCTGCTACTGCTGATAGGCTGTTTATGAAAAACATTTTTACTAAATTAAGATATTATTAATATCATATGTTTGATATCATTCAGGGGCCATATAGAGAACAATTAACATAATGGATTTTCAAGAATCGAAAGCAGACTCTTAGAGAGTATCAATAGCTTGTGTATTTTGTGTGTATATTATACCGCAGTGAAAGAAACCACTTCCTGCAGTATAAGATGAAACTCGTATTAGTAACCGCTGTAATGGTCAAATCCATTAGTGTTCATGAGGAGAGTCATTGTTTAGCTTCCATGTTAAGGAAAATTCCAGTTCATTTCAGTGTGTTCATTTCTATTTTAAAGGCTATTTTATTAGGTATCTATCGCCAGTAATAGGTTGAATTCCCTTTTGCCATCAGAATTGCCTTTATTTATGGTGATTTGTGGCATAGATTCAACAAGGTGATGGAAACATTCCTTAGGGAGTTTGGTCCATATGACACCGTCGCATAGTTGCAGCACATTTGTCCACTGCACATCCATCATGCATCATGCCCCGTTCCACCTATTGGATTAAGATCTGGTTACTGTGGAGGCCATCTGGGTATAGTGGATTCACCATCATTTAAAAAAAAAAATCCAGTGTGAGATTATGTGAGGTTTGTGATGTAGATGTGTTGTTCTGCTGGAAACAGTCATCACAAGATGATTAGTTAGCAGCAATACTCAGGTAGCCTGTGGTATTTAAATGATCCTCAGTTGGTTCTAAGGGTTCAAAGTGTGCCAAAAAAACATCACCCACACTATTACACCAGCATTCTGAACCAATGATACAAAGCGGGATGGATCAATGCTTTCATGTTGTTTACACCAAACAGCAGAAATCGTGACTGATCAGACCAGGCAACATTTTTCTTCTCCTGTCCATTTTGCTGAGCTAGTGCAAATTGTAGCCTCAGTTTGCTGTTTTTAGTTGACAGTGGTGGCACCCAGTGTGGTCCTCTACTGCTGTAGCTCATCTGCTTCAAGGGTTGACATGTTGTGCATTTACATGGTTTGGTTATTTGAGTTCCTGTTACCAGCAGTCTGGCTGTTCTTCTCAGAGTTCCTCTGGCCAGAGAACTGCCGCTCACTGGCTGTTTTCTCTTTTTCACACCATTCTATGTAAACCCTAGAGATGCTTGTGTGGGAAGATCTCAGTAGATCAGCAGTTTCTGAAATACTCAGACCAGCCTGTCTAGCACCAACAAGCACACCACGTTCAGTCGCCCTTTCCCCCATTCTGATACTCGCTTTGAACATGATCAGGCAGGTGGTCTTAAACATTTGCACTCTTCATCTTAATCATAGAGATTCAGAGTGCAAATGGCATGTATTGCAGCCACTAGCAGCATTAGGGATCTAATGCCACGCCGGCCTGTTTTGCATCTGTAAGGCAGTGAAGAGCTTTCAAGGGTGGTAGTACCAATTGAGATGTTAGGTTTTGCTTGTTGTTTCTTTACCTTTTATGGAGATCTGATTGTTTGTTCTGGTCAATCACTTGTCTTTTTGTCTTTTCTTAGAAGGAAAAAACATGATTGAGACATTAATGTTCATCAGAACTAAAGCAGCATTAGTGGAATTACTCTTAGTAAACATAATTTAAAAAATACAGTTTACTCATTTTTCTTTTGGATTCATAGAGAAAACAAACTTTTCACAAATCCCAATGTTAACAGCATTTTTGCAGCTTTTCTTTTGTCAGCTTTATGTTATTAAATGCAAGTGTGGCAATCAAATCTACTCATGATGATTAAAATAAAGATGATCGATCGTCACTTTTCCTTTCCCTGCTGATATTCAGATTGCCAGCAATAATAACGATGATTACTTGACTCAAGTTGGCTCCCAAATTTAAATCCTCTTATCACTGTTATCTTTTTGTAGTGGATCTATTTTTGATTATTTTTAATTTGTTAACATCTCTTAAGCTGAAATTGTCTCGTGAATTCATTTAAACTCATTTTATTTTGACAGGTGACTCGTAACCCCTTTTGATCAAACATTTGAAAATTTAAAAAAAACTAATGAGAGAGAGAGAGAGAGAGAGAGAGAGAGACCTAGACAATGAAAGGAGTCAACCATTCAATTACACATTCTGCCTTTCAGTGCAAAATTTACAACATAGTTATTCTCACTAATATGTTTTCATCATTTTCTTATCGTGACTACCTCGGCTGAAAAAATGAACAAAACGTCATGTTAATGACAGCTGCTGTGCTGCTGCAGAATGACACCGAATCAAAGAGAAAGTCGGATGCTACAATCTGTTCTCTATACCTTTTTTGGGTTAGTCCAAAGTCGATGAAAGTGATTTCCTGCAGTTGCATCACATTTCACATGTAAAAGGGAGATTATGTCTTTAGAGCTAGTCATTTTTTTTCCTGTCCTCTTTTTTATGCATGCTTTTATTTTGTTTATTTAAAAAAGCATCAGAGTGGATAGGGTGGATTATTTCAAAGTTTTTAGTCTCCGCCAATGTGGAATAATTAGTGTGTCGACAAAAACAAAATCGAACAGAACTGGTGAACAAATCATGACATATAAGAAGCACACACAGTGTGTATGACTAGCAGCTATGTGGACACTAAAATGTCAGTAAAGTCAGCAGCTTGATAGGAAAGATAACTCTAAAATACTGTTTATAAAAGTCTGTCATAGCTTTTGGGTCTTTGTGCTGTCCTGCAGGGGTGTCGTCCCCCCCACCCCACATTTAGAGGTTGCCACGGTGCCTTGCATCCTCTTGTGTTACTCAAGCCATCTGCATGTCCTCCTTCACACATCCATGAATCTTCTTTGGTCTTTATCTTTTCCTCCTGCCTGGCAGCTTCAGCTTCATCCTCCTTTGTCCAGTACATCCACTATCCCTCCTCGGCACATGTCCAAACCATTTCAGCCTTGCCTCTCCTGCTTTGACTCCAAATCGCTCAACCCGAGCTGTCCCTCTGATATACTCATTCCTAATCCTGTCCAACCTGGTCACTCTCAAAAAAAATCTTAACATTTTCAACTCTGCCACTTCTAGCTGAGCTTCTTGTCATCTTGTCAGCACAAGATGACTCCTAGTAGAAAAAAGAAGTCAGATTGTATAGAAATCACTTTATCCATAAGTCAGGCTTAAGTCTTGTTGAATGCAATTTGATATTTATTTTCAAAATTATTCTAAAATAAAGGAAAAATAAAGCGAAATAGATAACACCAGTTATGCTTCAGGTGGATCTACTTTGTGACCAAGTCACTGCCGTATGAGCGTGCAGGCTTCCTTAACTTTTCATTCAGTTACAACTAGAGATGGACCGATCCGATATTACGTATCGGTATCGGTCCGATACTGACCTAAATTACTGGATCGGATATCGGTGAGAAATTAAAAATGTAATCCGATCCATTAAATATATATATATAAAAAAAACACCTCACAAAACTTGCGACAGGGCATAACTCGCCTCATAACCGTAGCATGTCGGAGCAGTGCGCTCATGTGATAGAGCGGCTGTGTGTATTTGTAGCCTCGCTACCAAACCAGCATTTCATCTCCGAAGAAGTTATCCCAGAGAGAAGTAAAGCAAGTGTGTAAGTTCATCTCTGAATGTTTGTAAAGCATTCCCATGTTAAGCTTAACAACCGATATATGGAGCGAGTGCCTCTCATTCTCTCTCCCTCACCTTCCTGCCGCTACTTCATGAAACTGCTTAATGATCAGCTGATCGGCTTTTCTGTCGCGAGTCCGTCTCTCTTCTTTGTTTTTGGCCCACTTTGCACCAGAAAGAGGAAACCAGCGGCGGAACAACAGCAGCACGTTTAGAATGCTGTTAGATGTTAGAATGTATTTATTATTACTTTCTAGACCAGGATCCTTTTCTATGTAGCTGACGGCTGGTAACTGTGCAGGGGCGGATCTAGCAAAGTTTAGCCTGGGGGGCCGATAGGGCATGAACAGGGAAAAGGGGGCACAAAGACATACTTTTCTTTCTTATTCTCATTTAAAATGTCTCGCTTTTAATAAATAATTATCTGAATCTTACACCCAAAGTTTTAATCTGATGTAAAATATATAGAAGTCCATTACTGTATATAGTAACTGTTAAGTCTAATATACCCTAGTAAGCTATAGTACTTTTTCCTTTGGGAAAGTACCATCTGTGCAGTTTGCAATTCTGTTGAAGAAAGATGTTGAATCTATTTAATTATTGTAGAAAAATAATTTAATTCTGTGCATGTTTTTTCACCCTGCATCAAATTAAAGTTGATTACATCGATTAAGCATCATGAGGTGGAGGGTGGGGGGTGGTTCCCTATTTTTTTTTGCTGGGAGTTTGCAACCCTGTTAGTCAGGTTGTTTAATATTTCTGCTAAGTACTCTTTAAAATACCAGAATAGGGAGGATGGAGCAGGTTTAAGTTTATTAGATTGATCAGTGTTGCTGAACTATAAAATATTTTGGGTGCAGTGTATTTTTTTACATACAGGTATAACAGAATAGCTTTAGTGTTGTTGTTTATTTAAACTTGAGGATGAACTTATACAAAATGCAGCAAGATATTAAAAAAACAGTTTTATTGATTAAAAAACACACTATATCGGATTCATATCGGTATCGGCAGATATCCAAATTTATGATATCGGTATCGGTATCGGACATAAAAAAGCGGTATCGTGCCATCTCTAGTTACAACCCTTGCTCGTAAACTGACTGTGATAATGGTGATGGCCAAAATGCTTAATCCACAGCCTTCACACACCAATGTGTGACATCACAGCGGTTAAACCTTTCTTTTATATGCTGTCTATGTGGGTACAATGTGTCAGCTACCAAGTTACAGGCAAGTAGTAATTGATTGTAATTGATTCACTCCACTAAAGACACAAAAAGTCATTTTTAAAAAACCCACATTGTTGTACATATCATAGCAGTTTGCCTACAAGCACTGAGTCATTCATCATTACATACTTGGCACTGCTGTGATTTTTATTGTTTTCTTTAAAAAGCATCCAGTGGCTCCTGTGTACCTCACAAAAGCAAAATACACAACTACAACCAACAAGACAAATATGAACCAAGAGCAGGCTTTCCCACAGTGGGCTGCAGCTTCTGGTTGTCACCGTCTCTTTATCGCCTCAGAGTGAGACAGAGAATAACTCCAGAAGATGTTCACACAGGCTCCAACACATTCATCCATCCCTCCATCCATCTATGTGACTGTTTAACTGCAAATGAGTCTAAGAGGCTCTGGCACGAGAACTGGCTCATCAGTTCTCAACAGGGCACAGCTGAGAAAACTCCAGCGTGATTGTCAGCATGTCTGTTATTTGACAGTAATTTGGCAGTAGTCGAATCCATCTATGTAATGCGGTCACAGGCGTTTTCTGCCACATTGCTGCGCTAAAATATCCAGTAATGAAATGCTCCTCCGTCACCCCATGATCATTTTAATTCTTGTACTTGCTTGTTAAAATTGTGTGTTTGTCATGGTGTGTTTAGTCTGCTTGTGTGTTCGCAATTACTAATAGCTTGAGGCGAGGAAGAAGTTGGAAACAGAATGGTGTCATCTCCTACTGTCATCAAATACACAGCCATCAAATTAATAGCATCTGTCACGGGAGAGGCCACTGGAGGAAAAATGCTGTAACAGTTTAGGGATGATCTTATGCCATCAATTTGGCGTACATATTTTCAGCTTCATAGTAAGACAAAATAAATGATACCAGAGGGGGAAAATATGTACTACATGAGGGGAAAAAAATGCTACTATATAATAAACCCTTTCTTTTTCTGCTTAGTGGTGTACCTGCAGTACTGTGCTTAAGTCTTGGGCCGCCTCTAATTTCCTTATTTCTTTGCTTCCAATGAGCTATTCTGTAATTTTTTTAATTGGCTTTCTGAAGGTCTTTCAAAGTACGTTACTCACATAACAGAAAATGTTTAAATTGTATTGTTGTTGACAATTGTTATTGTTACTAGCACTTTTCTCCCATTTCTTTACTTACAAAAATGCCAAAAATAACAGTTTCATAGGCATAAAATAGTAGTAGTTTTCCACCAACAAGGTGATTCCCTGAGCTATTAGCTGAAACCTTGGTGTTTCTCGGCATGGTGTGTAGCATGTCTTTAAAAAAAAAAACCTGAGGACAAAGGAAGGAGTCCCAGACCAACAAAATATCTACAGCAGATCAACAGTGTATTAAAGTCATGTCCTTAAGAAATATGAATAAAAAATTCCAGCAGGACTTAAGATCCATCTGGCCCTTCAGTTGGTACATCTACTTTTTGTTGAAGTCATTCTTAATAAAGAGGAAAGTGCACAAAAGGCTGAGGTACGCCAAATTACACAAGAACTGCACTGAAAATCAGTGGAATTATGAGTGCAGAAAAGTACCGTCATATTTTGATCTACCATGCAATACCATTGAGACAGCATCTGAATGGGAACAGCTTCATTTTTTACCATGACAATGATCCCAAATACTCAGATAATTCAGTAAAAGCATACTTGGATAGAAAAACACACAATGGTCAGTCATGGATGGGCCTTCCAGGCAAAACAACATTGCCGAAGCATTGTGGGATCATAGTGACAGAGAACTGAACAAAAGGCAGCCAGGATCCAAAGAAGAGATTTGAATGTCTTAAAGAAACCTGGAGAACTATTCCTGATGACTACTTAAAGAAATTCCAAAGGAAAGCTTGCCTAAAAGAGTTCAGGCTGTGTTGAAGTATGAAGGTGGTCATAAAAAATGTTGACTTCGAACCTCATTAGAATTGTACAAACTCTGTTTTTCCCTTATATAATGTACTTAGATGCATTTACGTTTCAATAAAGTGCTGCACCTATTTTCCATCTTCCTAGCAAAACATTAAGAAATGTGGAGAAGCTTTGCACAGTGATGCAGTCATCCATACTGTCACAAATCGTATGCAGACCAAATAGCAAGGACTTATATGATAGCAGAAATTTGATCTTGGCTATGATACCAGCAGTGAAAGGTCAAAAAACACTTGACCTGGGCAGCCCTGAGCCAGGCTTTTTTTGAAGCTGCAAGCTTGGTGTGTAAAGTAACCACGGTTGGTTACTTTACACACCAAGACCTTGAGGAACACATTCTCAGCTATACCCATATGAAAAAGAAGCAGAACTTTATTTTCGTACGTGCTGTATGTCTCATAAATTATTCATGAAACTTGCCACTTTCACATCTAGTAAGACAGACAACAACATGCTTTCACATCCACACACACAGCCGTTTTAGACTCCCCAATTAACCTAACATGCATGTCTTTAGACTGTGGGAGGAAGCTAGAGCAGAATCCTATGCAAACCATTACTTCACACAAAAAGGCCCCAGCCAACTCCTCTTGCTGTGAGTCAACAGTGCTAATCACTATACCACCATGCTGCCCCTCATGCAACATAATTATAAGGATTAAGTGTGACTCAAGTAAACATTATATATTTGAGAAGAATGCAAAAGAGTCCACTTTGATGATGAGTAAATCGTAGTCTTGTGAGACTTGCATGAAAAAATAAACATGTATAGTTAAAGACAAAAGAATATATAATTTTTTTTTTTCCCTTTTCCATATGTGTATTGTGTTGATAAAAGGAGTGAAAAACCAACACACTGTGTCAGTTTGGAGGTCTATAGGAGAATGTGGGAGAAGTGACGATGAGGCTTCTTGTAAGTCCTGCTGGGAGACTTCAGAGCTCCTACTGAGATTGACTGTCGAGACACACGAGAGACTGGGAAAGAGACACCAGCACCTTCTTTTTTATGCCTTCTCTATTTTACTCTTCTCTTTTCTACATTTTAGCCACATCACATGTAAAGATGAATGCCAAGCTGCATCCATATACTGTCTGTTTGCAATGCTCAGACACCTATTTAGCATCAAGTCTCAGACAAATAAAATACTCAGCTTTCACTTACTAAAACTGAAGCACACACTTTTTGGACGTGCTGTTCTGGGGGCAGCCTCAAGTGGCCTTCAGGGGAACTGCAGGTTTTGGCACCGTTCACTCTTCATTTTCAGACCCAGAGGTTGTCACTTTGTTTTAATCTGTCTTTTGTAATGGCCTGGACCTGCACTATTTAGATTTGTACACAGTGCAGATAACTTGAATGGCTGTAATGAGTAACTCATAATGAACAGAACCCCAGGCTGAATTGCCTATTTAGAATTCTAATAATGATTTTGCAAAAAGTAGAAAAAATATCTTCTTTTTTTTTTCTTCTCGGAGACGAAGGAGAAAGCCAGTATTATGTGTAGACCGCTCTCGTCTGACTGTTCTCCGGTGACAGTCAGTTTTATATTGCAGCTTCAATAATAAATAATAAATCTCAATAATAAATTTGACCTGCTAAATTCCAGCTGGCACCAGCTTTTGGGGGCTGATCTTTGTATGGTGAGGCATCGATTGGTTGATCTGACAGTATATGTGTCATCTGGAGGAAATTATTCTAAAATTAACCAGGGGCAACAGTTCAAGGCTAAATTCAGGCTTAATCAGGGCAATCTCTATGAGGATTTAGGAAGCTGTGAAAATTCAGGTGCAGCGGTCAGAATTGGAAGATAATAATGCTTTAGGTAAATTTTACTTTCCCTCTGGAAGCGAATCCAATGACTGACTCGACTCTGCTGAAATGAAACTCTCACTCGGTAATGTTGCTGATGCAAAAGTGTGTTTCTGAGCCAAAAGATGAATGGATGTTCTTGTGTCCTGTTGCTTGGTTTCCATGTTAGCTTTGGGTTTACAAATAATGGCCTCATAAAACGTATTTGTTCGCTCAACACCATGAAGTGTGGTTTATGTGGTTTTCACACACAGTGCCGTGGAACAATTTTAACAGCTAAAAGTAAAGCAAGGATGCTTTCAAAAACGGTTGAATTGGTGGATTTCATTTAATTGAGAAAATGTAATGAAAAGAAAAAACGTAAATGGATAGTAGCCCAAATGCTTGTGGGTGTTTAGGCTTGTTTTTCTGCTGCAGAATGAAAGCAGTATGATCAGAGGCCTCACTGATTTGAGTGCGATGGATAAGAACGAAAAAGTCTGTGCCTAAAACTTCTGCACAATTCTGTATGTTGTTGTCACATGCCCACAATACAAAACACAGCAGCACCCTAATTCTGTCACCCTGCATTTCTGTACCCGTCACTCCTGCTTCTCCTGTTGCTCTTTAAACTCTTTCCTCTCCTTGCCCTACCACTCTTTACCTCATTTTCCCAATTTTCTCCCTTGTACTCACTCACCCCCCACCTTTGCTCCCTTCTCCGTTATATCTTTTCTCGGTCGTTGTCCTTACTGAACTAGAACATTGTTGTCTTATAATACACCAAACAAAAGACCGAAGAAGAAGATCGTTTTAGACTATGTTTAAGCTGATAGGAGGGAGGCGGAGATTGTGGGTCGGGTTCTTGTCAGCACACAAACCACTATTCACTGCCTGAGGAAAAGCCTGTCACTCTTAATCTCACATTGAGTTTGGCTGCATTTCCCTGCGTTTGTGTTTTCCAGTGTGTATGTTTGCTGCATGCGGAAAGTGTCTATGTGTGCTCATATATGTGTCTACTGTACGTCACCCTGTGGTAATCTGTGTTAAAAGAAAAAAATCTCCATATGATTTCGGGGTCATCGTATGATTTTTATTTGTCTCTATTTACCCCTAAAATATACTGTGGAACTGCATTTACCTTCAGTTTTACTGACCAGAATTCACTGTACATGTCCTTGAAGCTCCAAATGTACTTTCACGTCTGTATTACAAATTACATAAATATCAGTTAGCTCTATAAACCTGGGGTTACAGTCCCACACGCTAACACAAATTCCTGTCTAGTAAAGTTAAAATCCAGCCCAGAGAGACTTCGAAGCAAACGCCACAGTGATTTTACTTTAGGAACCTGTACAGGTAGAAATGAAGGCTACAGTGCTACAAGCCTAGCTGCTTTTCACTGGTTTTGTTACCTACTGAAGATCAGTGGCTGGTTGCAGGGTTGGGATTCGCCATTCACACAGCTAAAACATCACTCGGGCTAGCTGTGTGCGTGCATGCTGTCTGCAGGTGCTTGCAAAGAGCTGATGTTGTGTTAGCAGTATGATGCAGGTAATTCTGTCCTGGACACATGTTGCATTTTACTATTTCCTTCTTTTTCTTTCACGAAATAAAAATAAAAGTAATGTCAAAGTAATCGCCATTCCTCAAAAGTTCCAGACCCTCTACCATTGTCCTCCTCCCTGCACACAATTTGGAAACGAATGCAATGTGATAACTACTGATCTGTCACCTCTTTGTATTTTAATAGGTTGGTATAGACTTCACAGCATCCAATGGGAACCCCCGAGAACCGTCCTCCCTCCACTACATCAACCCACTGGGCAGCAACGAGTACCTCGCTGCTATTTTAGCTGTGGGACAAATCATACAGGACTATGATACGTGAGTATTTAAATCAAATCCTGTGGGTTGGTGCACTGTTTTTAGTCAGTTAGTGCAAACATTTACATTTTGCTTACATTTCTTGCAAAGAGAGGTCACATAGAGCAGTAAGGGATGAGTGAGGCTGGTTGATGTAAAGGTTTATTGTTTCACTGCTGAGATCCATAAACTGTAAGATAAGATGGACTCTGTATCCTCATTTTTATATATTTTTACTGCCTTGCTGAAGCCTTGAGCCTTTATAGGTTCAAGAGTAGCAATCTCTCAATAAAAAGGCAGGCCTACCCAAAATTATACCCTGCTTTATCATATATTTTACTCAAAACAGCCCCATAATTTATAAACTGAATATCATGTTGCATTGAAGAAAAACTTGAAACTGCTGATTAAGACCACAAACTCATTACGAAGTCAAAATTAAAGTAAGCAGTGATGTCATTTTATCATGGACCATTCAAACTCTGCCCCCAGCTGATCATCAAAAATATAAAGGTTACCTGCGCATTGACTTCCCTTTTCAGACTATGCCATGTTTATATACAGACTATGCTAATCATATTAACTTGTGAACCACAAAGAGAGTGACTGGGGTCCTTAAAAGAACAACAATGACGCATTGGTTTCAGAGTATTTTGACGAAGACAAATTATGCATTTACATATTCCAGTTTTGAAGTTTGAGCTTCGAGCAGTTGAGGCTTTGTGGAAAGAACTAAACAGGTTTATCAGTTCCCTAATACCCATCTTAATCCCATCATCTACACAAGCGCCACTGCACAGAGCTGTAGCATGGGCATCACTTTTGGACTATAAACACACAAACAGCTATTTGTTCTTTTACATTTTGTGTTAAAAATAAGACAGTATAAACAGACTTAAACCACCAATAGCATCTATCGACTGCTATTCCTCCTCTTAAATAATTGTTCATCACTATATCTGATTTTCTGTCCTGTCCTGTCTTTAATGTTTTTCTTTGTGAGAAGACATTTTTCCTCACTGCATCATTTTACCACCAGTTCTCTTCTTGCTTTTCTGTAAATGTCTTTGAATGTGTTTCTATGTGAACAAGGTAACAGGATTTTTCCTGCTATCTAAATCCAGCTTTTTGAATTTGTATGCAAAAAAAAAAGAAAAAAAAAGGTTTAACTAACGTTCCAATCTGTTGTCATGGTTTCCTCCTCAGTGACAAAATGTTTCCAGCTCTGGGATTTGGAGCCCAACTCCCACCAGACTGGAAGGTATGTGTGTGTTGATGGTGTTGTAGTTGTTGTTGTTGTTGTTGTTGTTGTGTGCCTATGTGTGTGTGTTCCAAACACAAACGTAGGTGATACATGTATATGCATGTGGCAAAGAGAGAGGAGGGTGGGTTGTCATCAGCGGACTTACAGTTAAAGCCGAGATGTATTATTTTACACACAGACACACACGGAGACACACAAATAAAACTATAAGCATTATAGATGCATATTCACATGATTACGCAACTGTCAACCCATCTGTGTTGCCATGGCACTGAGCTGATGAAAAGGACAAAGAAGAGAGAGCAGCACACAGAGGGATGGAGAGAGGGTGGGAGGGAGAAGGTGGGAGAAATGGACGCGATTTCTTAACAATATTGTACAGCGTAGTGAAGGATTATCATTCAATTCATTCATTTCTTTTCTCTTAGGTGTCACATGAATTTGCCATCAACTTTAACCCAACAAACCCTTTCTGTTCAGGTGAGTTACCACACAGGAGGTTATGATGTCATCTAGATCTCTGCGGCAACCTTTATAAGTATTTACAAATAGTTATCATTTTCATTCATTTTCATTCATTTTTTTTATTTACCCCATCTGTGTCCAGAGGTCTAGATACCCCATTTACATTTTTGGCCTTTCATACATTATATTATTTTTCAACATAAACCCATACCATAAAAACATGCTTTGATATGTTTACACTTATAGGATGTTGTCATGTTTTTGGATGCAAAAAAATAAGGCCACTAACTAGTTAATAGGTGTAAAACCTGTCATTTACAGATAGCTGTATAATTAAGGTTATGGCAGAAAAAGCACTGTGATTAAAAGAAACCACTAATAAAAAAAAAACATGCCATCTCCAGATCATGTGACCGCAGCAGGTGGTGCACTCCTCTCTAAGTGCCTTGCTGAGTAAATAACTCCTTAACACATCACCTACACTTGCTACTTTGGATGCTCATCTAAATTAGAAGTATGAACGCTAATGCACATTATGACACCAAACAGTTCAGAGCAGTGAAAACAGTCCATTCCTTCACATTTAAATATCAGCAGTAACAGTGTCTAACAACTCTGACTCTGGGAATCTTAATTCCTGATTAAATTTTACAACACTCAGGCTTCTGAACAAAAAAGATAACATAAAAAAGAAAAGTTTTTACTATTAGCTGTGGCTACACTTACGCTTTAAACACTGGACTTCAACTTGAGTGTGTTTATTGAGTATAAAGCACCATCATACCCGAGCAAAGCCTTACAGAGCTGCTTCCATGGCTGCAGATCCTTGTTTATGAGTAAGAGTAAGTGCATACCCTCACCTTCATCGCACAAAGGCGACTTGAAAAGATTCATAAACTGTCAGCACCTCGCTGTACTAACCTCATAGTAAGCTCTCCTTTTACTACGGTGAACCTGCATCTGCTAACACGTTTGAAATGTGTAGGATGCAAACGTATTTATTGACAATTGCAAATCAATTGAGTGCTAACTGCTGAAAGCACATCTGTGAGACCCAGAAAAAAAATTGTGATTGTGTAACACATGTTTTAGCCTGACTGAGGCAAAGAGGTTATGTTAAATAACTCCATTTATACTCACCCCTGTGCTGAAAAAGGCCCGCGTCAGAACATGAAGTTCAGCTTGTGGTTATTTAAAAAAAAAAAAACTGCCTCTGCAAATGCCCTTTTCTTTTTAGGGTTAGCTTATTTTCTGGGCCAATACAGCCTCCAGTGCACTCTGAAATGAAAAATTCTAGGCCAAAGGAAAAAAAAGACTTCAGCTGTTATGCAAAACTTTATTCTTGAAACTGCAATATGCAGCTGTCCTGATAACAGAATGGTTTTATGTTCCCAACTATCGGTGTGCAATGTTTTGAATAAGTGCACACATTTGTGCGGCATGTTTTTCTCTGAATGTGTATATCTTTATCATATGAAGATATGAGTGAAGGGAACACAAGTTTTTTTTTAATATATATATATATATATATATATATATACATATATAAATAAGTATAAAAAATATAAAGCTGTGATCCCCGGTTCCCCCACAACTACCACTTGTGTCCTACATCATTAGTGCTCATTAGAAACAATATCATGTTTTCAATTTTGACCTTGAAATACTCTATATAAACTTTTTTCCATCTCTCCCAGGACAAACCTCTCTCCCTCTTACTTTTCTGTTTCTTTCCTGCCCTCACTATTTCCAGCTCATCTTCACATTTAAAGTGTATTTGAGTCTAAATTGTTTCTCTCTGCCTTTCTGCGTCTTTAGGTGTGGAGGGCATTGCCCAGGCCTACTCTGCGTGTCTCCCTCACATTCGTTTCTACGGTCCGACAAACTTTGCTCCAATCATCAACCATGTAGCACGTTTTGCTGCTCAGGCCCTTCAACAGGAGAAAGCAGCGGTGGGTGGCTACAACTTACCTATTTACCTGCTTTTTACACTCTTAGTTGTTCTTTAGTTAAACCTCTCGAGACACTCTACTCCACAGATAAAACTATTTATATAATAGCAGGCTGTATTCCACAATCAGCTCTACTTTTCTATCTCGTTTGAGAGGTTGACTGTGTTGCCGGAGGAGTTTGTGTATTCCCAAACGCAGATACTGATTCTAACTGTAACCACTGCAAATCCAAGCTTAAACACAACCAGACTTTCCCTGCAATCTGTCAGAACGCTCTCTTCTTTTGGCGCACCTGTCCATCAAGGCTGTAGGTTACATATACATACTGAGTTTGGTAACTTTATATATCACAGCTCACTTAGTTACATCTCATTATACCGGGCGGGATCCTCTTTTACCTTCAGAACGGCCTTAATTCTACTAGTCATAGGATAGGAAATGTGCTGGAAACATTCCTCAGAGCTTTTGGTCCATTTTGACATGATTGAATTTGCAGCTGCTGCAAATTCATGATCTGAATCCCCTGTTCAGCATCCCAGAGGTGCTATAATGGGTTGAGATCTGGTGGACGGCATCTGATTACAGTGAACTCATTGTAATGAGATGAGGAATGGAGGTATGCTGTGGTGTTTATCATACGGTTGATACTGAGGTTCTGCGTAGTGTGCCAAGAAAATATCCTCTTCATCATTACACCAGCAGGAACAGCCTGTTGATACAAGAAGGAGCGAATGCTTATGCAGGATTGTGACACTGTTCAGTTTTGGTGAGCCTCAGTTTCCTGTTCTTAGCTGTTCTTAGCTGTTGTGCATTCAGAGATGCTCTTCTGCACTTCATTCTAACGAGTGGTTATTTAAGTTCCTGTTGCCTTCCTATCAGCTCTAAGTAGTCTGTCCATTCGCTGACCTCTGGCATAAACAAGCCGTTTTTGCCCAGAGAACTGCTGCTCACTATTTTCTATTTTTCTGACCTTTTTCTTTGCAGTGGGGGAGGGGGGTAGAGGTGGGCTTTAGCCTATCCCGGCTGTCATTATATACAACAGTTCTAAAACAGAAGTACCATTTATGTCAATTTTATTGTATATAGCCTCTCCCTACTGACTTACCAATTTTACTTTAAGTAAAGACAGCACATTTTAAAGCTGGAGTGTATGAGTGTTACATTAAAAGTTTAAAGTAAACATTTTGAAAGGCTTAGCTTTAGAATATCTCAATATCTCGCAGCTGTTTTTTTCTGTTGTTATCTATGTTATCTATGGTAGCTGGAATAGGCTCCAGCCCCCCTGCGACCCTGAACTGGATAAGTGGAAGACAATGGTTGGATGGATGCTATCTCTCACAACCTAAGGAAACAAAGAAATCATTCTAAAAAAAAACTACTCTTTTCTATATTTGAATTTTCAGCCACCACATATAGCAGATAAATTCATAAACTGGATTCCTACATTGAACCATTCAAGCCCTTTATGAAGGACCGCACACAGTGCTGAATTAGCCCGCTAGTCCCAGGTACATCTGTCCCTATTTCACGGTATACCAGAGTTTTACATCTGGGATCTGGAGTGACATTTCTATGCAGGACCACAGGTAGTGATGTTTTACGTCATCCAACAAGGACTGATGTGCCTCGACCTTGAGAGGGGAGCATCTGTAGTGATGGACAGCGACTTCGCTACAGCTGTGGCTGCACAGAGTGACAACAACACAGGACAGCTCACGACAGAAAAAGAAATAGGAAGTGTTGACAATGATTTTCTGAGGCCAGGATTATACTTGCTTGCGGACGTGGACGCAGACACTGCTGCTGCTCTATTATACTTTTTTACTTTTTCTTGGGGGCTATTCAGTTAGTCAGTTCCCGTGTAGTGCCTGTCATGAAAAAATTGCTGCCAGATGGGCAGCCACACAGAGCCTTTAATGATGAAAGTTACTTCACTTGGACCTAAGCAGACCCTTGCATTCTCAAGAACGTGGAAATTCCAACACTGTCGTGTTTGTAGTGTTGTGTAACTACACCAGAAGGAGATAAATCTTTAATCTTTAAAAAGATTAAAGATTTTAATTTTCCTTCAAATGTGAACGAACCCTGAGTTAGTGCAGCTAGCACAGCTTAGAGCTGACATTGCCCAAAGCACAGAGGGAATATGTACACCTGTGCTGCCCTTAATGGCTGCAGAAACACACATGTACTCTCTGTGATGCTACCCAGTTAAGTTTATAAATGAAATTAAGGAACAAAGAGAGGAAAGGTCACAGAAACAGCTAAATCAATACGTGTCGTCATCTGGGGAAATTAAACACTGACTGCAAATTTCAGGCTACTCGGACACCTCATTCGATTTCTTTGTGTTTGTTAAGCTTTTTTAATGAAGGCGGAAAACGAGCAAAGGTCAAGCAGGGTTCCCTCTAATGGAAGTGGCACCTAATTTAATTGATTTTGATTAAGGACGTTAGAAGTCTTATTTTTGCTTGATTTTTTTTGAGGGGGCTGGTTGCCTTTTTTTGTCTTTAATTATAATGAAATGTAATATTGTATAAATTTAAATCTTTTCATTTCCATTTTAAAAACCTATAAATGCAATTTTTGCGACATTCCATTTAAATAATTTTCTTTCTCTTTAATATTGTGACCATTTCCCAAGCATCTTCAGAATAACCACTCTAAAGAGCTCCCTGTCCACATGAGTTTTGCATTTGTATGCTTGAAATAAAAATGTCAGTTTTAGTCGTTGTTCATACAAAGTACAAAATACAGCAAGTCTTAGTTATTCATGAGTGCAAAAAAGGTCCCCTCTCTACCTGTGAATTAATTCGTATCTTGAAAGATTATAATAGAGGATCCGGGTTTTAGGTAATCCGCTGACTTGGGATGGAAATGATTTTTGCTTGTGTGATTCTCTGCTAATCCAGAGGGACCATATACCCAACAGATTGCATGTTATATGTAGTGGGATTTCTTTGATTAATTGTTTGCTTTATTCCCATTCAAGTCCATTGCAGTCTGATTAGTAGTAGTTGTGGATTAAAACATAAAAGCCAAAATGTTGGCAGGACCATAAAAACATAGGATGAGGCAGATTATGTTACTGTATATTCCTGAAAACAGAGGCAATTATTTTACTCAATAAAAATTCTACTTCAATAAAAAACAAAAACTTCTTAAAACTTCATTTTACAAATTAGATTTGACCAGCGATTCTTTATAAGCAGGTTTTTGTGTCCAAGACGCCGATGAAATTAAAGTTAAATCAAAGTTCATTTTGATAGTTTTTAAAAGTAAATGTCCAAAAAAGAGACATTTCTGATTGGGTGCCAAGAATCAAACTAGTACTGTGCTGGAGGCGCTCATACTGGCACTTTGAAATTTTATAGCTTCATACTTTATGGAAAAGTATTTATTTACTTATTTATTTTTAGTGATTACAAACCCATTTGGTTTGCACTGAAATATCTTGAGAGCTAAAAAACCCAAATCTACCTGGCCCTATTAATCGCCCTCTAAACCTAATAAGCAGTAGACGGATTAGTCGAAGGGCCAGATGAATCTCTCAGGTACTGTGTCAGATCTGGCTTGCTGGATTTTTCCTGTTTCTTGTACATGACTTTTAAATACAGTTAATCTGCCATTGATAGTTTGTAGGCCTGCCACTTTTTATTTGGGCCTCCATTTGTCCAGTTTCCTCACATTTTTTAAGGACACACTATACATAACTCATCCACCAGTAGCCAGATGGATGCGTTATAAAAAAAATAAACATTCACCTTAGAGAGTCTGTAAACTATCTATATAGGCCAAAATGGTATTTTTAGCCACCTTTAATACAGTTTTAGTTTAATTTTATTTAAAGCTGACATTTGTACATGGTAGTCTGTGGGAGTTGACTGACTGATGCCTTCTTTCACCTTATGTTTTATTGTGATTCTATGTCACAGATATTTAGGCTCTTTTTTTGATTCAATCTCAGTTTTTGTCATTTTGCTGCTTTTGCTGTTCGATGGTGCTCTGCCCTTTATGGCGTGCAGTTAGTGAGTAACTTTCCCTTCATTCAATTCAGTAGCCGTATGTATACATATATCATATCTCAGGCTTAATCACACCAGAGAAATGCAAATATAACACTAATATTTATTTACTAACCAGTAATAGTCGACAGGGAAGGCCTGTCAGGGAAGTTGATACTCACAATTTATCTACACTGATGGCTGACGGAGCTAACAAGTGTGTGCATCTGTTGGCTCGGTCTCCTGGCATGTGGATCAGCGTGTCAGGAAGGAAGGTGACAGACTGGAGTGACAACGTCTGTCCTAGCTTCTTCTATCTTACACCTCATTGCAGCTGAGACACTGACCAGGGAGACTTCTTATTTTTTCATTCTCGTGCCACTGGCTCGGTTCTGGGTAGGACTCAATCAGTTGGTGCTGAATGGACGTTTAAAGTTTGTCTATGATCTTTTATTTTTAGGTAATTTTAGATAGCCTGAGCAATTTTATCATAAGTGCAGCCGTGCTTGCGGTAGTTCTGCTGTTCTGCTGGGTACTTTCGAGACACATATTCAGCTTTATACCCAAACACCTTTAGTGGCAGAAAAAGTCATGAAGAGCATATTTCAGCTGAGCTTGCCTGATCTGAATTGACTTTCATGCAGAAAAACGACTGAACTGCAACATGCTGTACTTCCAGTGGCTTATTATATGTCAGTGAAGCTAACACCTAAAACCCAAAATAAGAGCAACCCTAAGGCTCTATGACACATCCCAAAAAGACGTTCTATTTTGGCAGCGTTTCCTTGAGCACCGGGACCGACTCATTCTTACGATTTATCGTAACTTCCTTTATATTTATCCTTTAGTTTTATCTTCCTTTATATTTATCCTTCCTTTATATTTATCTTTGTGTCAAAAACAGAATTATGCTACGTTGCTCTTCTGCTGCTTTATAAACACTATAGAGTGTACAAAAACAAACAAAAAGCACCAGAGTAGAGACAGTGTTCTCATACATAAGGCTCCACATGATGTTCTCATTGGTATGAGTATATAGATGTGCAGCACTCGCTGAAGTTTGGGATCTACAAACTTTAAACATATACATGTCCTTCTCCAGTACATATCCACTGGCATTTCTACTGCCTATATGTGACGAGAGTGTAGTGGCTGGGTATCATTATGCTCCCACGGTGCTTTTTGTCCCTAATTGTACCCTGTCACCCTGTGGAGAAAAAATACATGAGCAGAATACACAAAGGCTTGTACTCGTCTGTGTGTTGTGCGCCAGAATCCTTTTGTTTCTGTAAGGAAATGATTGCAGACCCTTTTCTTGTCTTATATTACAGCGAGTTCAAACACGGGTGGAAAATAGGAAGGAATAACAGACAATGAGGATGTAACAGCTGCAGCACAAATGCGCGCGCGTGCGCACAGGCTACACGCTGAGTTACTGGTTAGACTGGTGTGTGTTGGAGAAAGTCAGTGGGTAGGCTTCACAAATCAGCTACTCCTCAGCCTCGGCGTTTCTGTTTCTCAGATAATGAGAGAACCTGCGACTGCAGACTGCGCGAGTGTGTATGATCACGCTCCTGCCAGTGACACGCGCACACACCCAGGCTGCAGGCCAGTGCAGTCTGTGCGTGCCTCAGTGTGTGAGCGACCCTGTCTGTCTGTGTGATAATGATTCTCTAATGAGCGCTGCTGTTAGCACATTAAAGAGACAGGCTTCAGAGTCCTCCTCGCGTGTGTGGCTGTTTGCGTGTCACGTGGAAGTGCGATTTTCTTCCAAGAAAAGTCAGTGTGCGTCGTCACCTTGTCTGTTCTTATCATAGGACAACCATTTGCATTTCATTATGCAGAATTGATGCATGTTATTTTGTGCCAGAGAGAGATACAGTCCAGCAGTTATGTATTTGGACAGTTTTATTTGGGTTTTTTGTTATAAAATAATCCCACATTAAAGCACGTAGTCTTAGCTTCTTCTTTTTTTTTTTTAAATACATTTGCATCAGAATACAGAAAGAATTATTTTAAACACATTCTGCATCCTGCTCAGTGATGAAACGTCGTCCACTGAGTTTTGATGCATCCTTATTGTTTTTCTTCTGTCAGCAAAGACGCATTTGCACCCACACATGCTGGACTCGTAACACCACCGCCCACCATTTTTCAAAGGTGCTTTGGTCAGCCAGGGGTCCTGAGCTACATTCATATTCTATATTTTGATAGAGGGTGAACATTTGAATTATGAATTTTGTTAAAGTTGACTAGAAGTTAGCATGAAGGTAATCTCCTGGGAGCATCCTGGGAGGCAACTACAATGCAAATAATTTTATGCTCATCCACAAGTCTTGTCTCATCTGTCTAGCTTCTTGTTTCTTGTTTTGTAGTTTTCTTGCTCTTTTAGAACTCAGCCACTGATTTTGGTAACTAGCTGTGATGTCTCTCTGGGAATCAGCAGCTTTTCTTCGTTTAAGGAGTTTTATAGTGCAGTTTAGTTCATTGCTTACCTTTTTTTTCGTTCTCTCTCCATACTCACGTCACCTCATAACTGGCTGCATCGAACTGGACACATCCATTTAGGTTTTGCAAACGCGTGGCTATTGGCCACTGTTGGGGTTCAGAGATTCTTTTCTTGCTGCCATATAACCTGCCTTATGATAAATGCATTAATAACATGGTTTACAGTATTATTTTATCAGTAATATTTCTTACAGGGTTCATATTGCATTGAATATGTTTGTCATCACATTCATTCTATTCACAGGTAGAGTTCATTTTATACACATTGCATATCTGTGCTTGTTTAGAGTTGATGTTCCATCCAAGAGGGTTTTAAGCTTCACTGGTGAGAGTGTCCAGGTGATACATGTTGAGGGAAGATGAGAACATAGCAGGTTAATTGCATGCATGCTTACAATACACATGTTAATCTAGTAGCAGGCCTGAGCGAAGGCCCAAGTGTCTTCTGCTTCTTTTTGAGACCTGCTGCATTTCTGTCTACTTAGTGATTGGTGACGAGGGTCAATTATTAGCCCTCAGAGACCCTGAAGCTTGAAGTTTATTACCTTAAAAGCCAAGTGTTATAGAAAAGAGAAGTTACATGTCTGTTTATAGTTATTAGAGATGTACAAGATGTACCCTTGTCTGTAAACAATGACTGTACACAATGTATTTTTGACCTGTATTGACGTGTATGTGTGGGCGTTAATTTTCTATGCTATAAAACCAGCATTCAATGTATTTTTGTCAGAGGAAGCCATATGCTGATGGTTTTTCTCCGGTGTTAATAAACTCATCGTTTGATTGCACTTGTCTGGTGCCTCCGTTGTTTGTTGTCTGGTCTGCAGTTGATCGATCTCGCTTCACCACGTCATATAAACCTGTCAGCCATTTTGGACGTGGAACGGGGATGAGGACGGTGTGATAAATGTGAACGAAAGCCTCGGTCACACAGGCCTAGAAACCCGTCCGTGACCATCTGGAAAAAAACAGAAAGAAAAATTATTTTATTTTTTCTTTTGTTTTTTTCTCACTTCCTGCACAGCAGATGGCCGCCCCTCCCTGAACCTCTGGTTCTGCCAGAGGTTTCTTCCTGTTAAAAGGGAGTTTTTTCTTTCCACTGTTGCCAGGTGTTTGCTTATTGGGGGTTGCTTGATTGCTGGGGTCTCAATAATACGGTAGTCTTTATCTTGGAGGCAACTGTTTTTGTGATGCTATAGAAATAATCTTGATCTGAATTTACTTTAATGCCGAAACTAAGTTACAATAAATTCAGCCATTTATCTTTCACTTCCATTATTTTGTTATGATTTTTTTTTTCATTGGCACAAATGGAGTTCAGATGGAGTTCAGCTTGACGAAATGCAGAAAGGCTTTATTTCTGGGTTGTATTTGACTCTTCTTCATCATCACTCGTAATAATATCTGTTTTGTTTTGTTTTTCTAGCACTCTTTTTCCTCTTCATCCGCAATATGCGACTCTGTTTACCATTATTCACAGCATAATGATCGTTACTGAATGTGTTTCAAGTCTTTTTGTAGCTGTAGATTCATCTTCAAGAGCTCAACTAAAAATAACTTTTTGTTTTTTGCTAATTCTTCTCATTTTTTCTCCCGCCATCCCTCTTCCCCTCTGCAGCAGTACTTTACACTGCTCATTATAACAGACGGTGTCATCAGCGATATGGATGAGACGCGCGACGCTATCGTGCAGGCATCTAAGCTACCCATGTCCATCATCATCATCGGCGTGGGCAATGCCGACTTTGCCGCCATGGAGTTCCTGGATGGGGACGCCAGCGTTTTGAGGTCCAGCACAGGAGAGGAGGCTGTTCGGGATATTGTGCAGTTTGTCCCTTTCAGGGATTTCCGCAACGTAAGTATTGGTTTAAGTAGATACGCACAAATATGTATATACACCCAGTCTGATATGTCCTCATTCTCCAAATTGGCTGATGCTGCCCTCGAATACATGTAACCCGAAATTCTTTCTGTTTACATAAAAAAAAATTCAGTTTCTTCTCATAATGTTGCAGATTTCACATAGCACACAAGGCCTGCTGAAATGTGTTTATTTTAATGAGGCTTCATACATGTTTGCTGCAGGTCAGCACACGGGTTAATTAGTGTGTGCACATTTTCAGGCTGTGCACAGGACGGCTCATTAGGGCATTTTGGGTTTTGTCATCGTCTTTTTATGTGTATATTTTTTTGTCTGTGTGTGTGTGTATGTGTATGTGTATGTGGGGGCTGATGGTGGGCGAGTTGATTTCCTCTGTAGTGGGAGGAACAGACAGTGTTTACTGGCTTCATTCCAGATTGTTGGTGGGAGGTTAAGAGACAGCAACTGACTGAACAGAGAGGAAGAGAGAGAAATGAAGCCTAAGACAGAGAGGAAATGTAGAAATTAGAGTGACCTGATTGATAAGCTGTTCTGGGAGGGTAGATTCTTTTGTACTAATTATTGTCATTAGGGTTGTATAGTGCTGATTGTTTACTTTGAAAGTTAACAGGTTTTTTTAACAAGTTAAAATGGGACTTGATGCTCAGTTCAAGCTAAGTATGATGGGTCCTGGGCTCCACTAAGGTAGTGTTGTTTCTCGGTTTGATTAGCTGCACCTCAGGGGTTTGGGCGGAGATGGCCATATTAACAGTAGAAAAATCTATGAAACAGTGTTTCGAGCTTTATGAAGGCTGGTGTACAGCTTTTGGTATAAAGATGTTACTTAGCAACCTTTTTACTTAAGAGCAACCGTCACTGTACCTGTTTAGAGATGACAGGAAATAAAGAAAAGAATTAAACATTTATAAGTGAGGTGAAAGCAGTCAAAGCATTAGCTTTAAAATACTGAGCTTTACCACATGACATCTTTGACACATTGAATTCAGTTTAGTTCAGTTTTATTTATCAAATTGTTATTTTTCCCAGCGAATGCCATCAACCTCTAGCAACCACTTGCAGTCACTCAGGGAATATTCATTTATCCCCTCACAACCAGTGGTGGTCAGATGGTGATAGACTGGTCTCTAAGCCTTTGAGACTGGGGCATTATTCACTTGATCCTACATTGTGATCATGATTGTCACACAATGGTGGACAAGTTAATGTGCGTAGTGGTAACTTGTCTACAATACCTCAACACTTAGTAGTATTAAAAGTAAGAGTAGTTATTACGCATTTATGGTCAATTTAAGAATTCTGTCTTCACTCATATGGACGCTGTACACATATTGTACTTGGTAAGTGACAGGGTAAATGGCTAATGCACAAGCCGACTGTTTTGAACACACTCCACACACACTTTCACGGTGAGTGTATTAAAAAGGCCAAGGTTTCTGTACGTGAGTGAAAATGTCTCATTTTAAATCTTCACTTTATTCAATCTAAAACGCAATGTGTTGTTTTTTCCTCTTCCTCTCAGGCACCCAAGGAGACCCTTGCTAAGTCAGTCCTGGCTGAGCTGCCTCAGCAGGTCACCCAGTACTTTAAACAGCGGAATCTACCGCCCATTAACCCAGCACCAGAGTGAGACGCCCTGAAGACGAGAGCCCACATGAGATACAAGAGCTTGACGAAACCCCTCCTTTTTGTTAATGGCAAACAAAACAGAACAAAACTGTACAGTATATGTCAGCAGTAGACAAAAATTAGTTGTGGAAAAAAAATCCAACGTTGAAGACGTCTCTAAGTTTTCACTGATTAAAGAATGTTTGGTCAGTTTTCAGTGTGAACCCATCTGAAGTGATACTCTTTCTTTCTTCAGTCTTTCCAGCACACAAATCAGTGATGATAATGTGTAGAGTACCTTGCATGTCCAAAATGTGCAGATAAAATGCAGGTGAAACACTGGCCTGTTTAGGGGAAAATAAATTAACTTATCAGGATGTATTTTTTTTCTTTTGCTTTTTGCATGTGTATGTGTCTTGTGATTGATACCATGTGATACATACAACTCCTTTGTGTGAAGTCCTCTTTAAGCTGAACTGTATCAGTGGTTGATTCCTCTTTATTCTTGTACCTTTTGAGGTAGCATATCAGATGAAAGCTGTTTGCTTTTGTGCTCATGTGTGATGGACTCATACGCTGAGTCTCAGCAGAGCAGCATTTATTTAACCCTCCAGGGGGAAGGGTTCTGTTTAAAAGTTTTGGTCAGCAGTTATCTGGGAGGCAGATTTATTGCTCCACTATCCTTGGTGAAGTAAAGAGGACATAACCAGAGAAGAATGAGGCATACTGGCAGCTGTAGCACTACCACAGGACAGATGTTGGACACTGAGTGTATTCAGTAGGCCGTTTTGCTAGCTTTTGCAAAATCTGTGTATTTTACTTATGACTTAAGTTCATCCTGCATGTTGCCAGTATCTACTCACTGTTTACAAACTGATGATCACAAACGCATGATGGGTTTTTTTCCTCAAATTATGTACTTATCAGATTTTGTAAATATTTTATGAGATCCTGTTGCAAGCAAAGAAAGTATTACGTGATAAAGACAGAGGCTGCAGCTGTCACAGCCTTAACAGCTGGAGAGGGCAGAGAGAGCAGAGAAGGTTCTGATATGCATATATCGAATGTATATTTCTATGACACTGTTTATGTTATAAGAAGCCAATGTTTATGCCATGTTTTTAATGTACTTTTTATGCAGTGCTGAATCGTGTAATCAAACTGAAATGTGTATTGCTGTGCATCTTTGTACTAAATGTGTTGCTATTAATTTTATAAAGTTGTGTCTATGTCCACACTCAGGATAATAAACTAAAGGAAAAGTCACTTGGCCTCTGTGCAATGCCTATTGCACAACTTCCATTGAGTACCTATGAGACTAGCAGTATGATGCTGTAACTTTGAAACCATGTGTTATCCTGTTCCTGGTTGATCTATGATTTCAGTTGCATTTTCTTTGTTTTATAGTCCATTAAATATTTTCATTGAATGGCAGCTCTGAAGTGTAGTACCGAGCCACACTCTGATAATGTGGAATGTTAACTTCCCTGAAAATGATGTCAGGACAGCAGCAAATGTTGCTATAACACTTGGTACAGAATTAACGATGTCTTCAAAGATTGCAAGTTACCCAAGATCTGTGCACTAGTCTAGGCTGTGCACTTATAAGTCTCTGAATTTTTTAAAGCACTACCTAAAAAGGCTGAACCTAAAGATCACAGCCATGCAGCATTTATCTGGATCCTTCTCACTTATATATAGAAAATTCTCCAGATTCTCTGAATGCAAATGTGACCTGTGGTCTTTAACAGTGTGGTTTTAACAGAGCAGTGAATCCTCCCCACTGATACCCCTGCCTCTCTGAGTTGCTCTTTTTATACTCATGTTGCTGACTTTTGTCAGTTAACCAAATTAGATGTAAAATGTTGGATCCGGTGTGTTTTTCAGAATTGTTTCCAGTGTTGTTGAAATGTATTACTGGTTGGAATTTTTGTCTTAGTAATAAGATTTCATCAACTTTAATGTGCAAAAATCACAGCAAATTTTGGGGCAGCAGTGGTGGTAGCTTTGCAGGTGGTGCATTGATTAGCACGTTTGGCTCACAGCATAAAGGTCCTGGGTTCAAATCCAGTTGAAATCTTTCTGAGTACTCCTACTTCCTTTCACAGTCCAGACATAAACAGAGTTAGATTAATTAGTCATTCTAAATTGATCATGAATGTGATGATTGTCTGTCTCCATGTGTTAGCCCTGCAGCAGTTTGGCAACTTGTCCAGGGTGTACCCTGTTTCTTGCCCTATAACAGCAGAGATAAACTCACATGAGCCACATGACTGGATAAGAGGAAAGCTGGATGGCTATGTTTTTATCTACAGTTTACACAGTGCTTTTGGAAATAACGCTGCATGAATATTCTCAAAATAACCACAAAAAAGTAGCCACAAAATAATGCAAAAAAACTAAAAACAAACACCCACAAAGAGATACAAAATTATCTGAAGCTATGCAACATAGAAACAGCTACAACGCAATGTAAAAGGACTACAATAAGACGTTTAACACCAGTGATGCAGGCTGACTATAAAGAGATACAAAATTACTACAGAAGAGGAAATGCAACCTTTAAAGCAACCACATAGAAACAAATAAATACAAATAGATGTCCACTCACCCCAAGCTTCTACACCTGCCTCTATACATAAGAGCAAATACATAAGAGCAAATTTTACAGACAGAGATGTGGGTGGTGGACACTTATACCAGGCCTGTCTTTAACTCCACATGACTCACCTCTGATTTTTCCCATTGGTTTTGGTTAGACTCAAGAGATAATGAATTAAAGCCTGCCGCTATTAAACAGACTAAGGAGACTGATTTCAGCTTACATAAAATTTGGCATCTTAGAAACATGAAATACTACAGAGAAAAAAAAAACTTCTTGAACCTCTGTGGACGGTCTGTGGATTCTATAGTCCTGTGGTTAAACACCTCTGCCTTTGATACAAACTACCTTGGACACACTGTATGTAATGATTGCCAGATTTAAAAAAAAATAAATAAAGTTGCTCCTGGGTGTGCGTTTGCCTCAAAATGTAAATTACCTATTGAAATTTTCGTATATTAGTTGTGTGCCAGGTTGTCATAGCAACGCTTTTTACAACTGCACCACACTGAACTAAGACACCCATGCCATCCTTAATGATGTCAGCGAACTGAGCTCAGATGGACTGAAACACTTGTTTCTGATCATCATCACAAGATCAAATCACCTTCTAGTGCCATTTCCACACTACGTTTCTAAAGGCTTTGACTCAATCTCTTATTTGAGCAGCAAAAATTTAATCCATTAAAGCGAATTGAAACATTCTGAATGTTTAGCTTATTAACACACTGAGAGAATTTAAATGTTATCTTCACACCTTGACTGTCACCCTGTTTTTCAATCTCAAGTCAGCTAGCTGAGCTCAGCTCCAGATGTACAGTTCTCCTGCCAAGACCTTAATGAGAACTGAATACACATCCCACAGTCCAATTAACCAAATTAATTTTGATCTAGTCCAATTTTGCGCATTAAATTCAACGCCCATGTCAGTCTGATTCTGAGCCACAGTATTGTGCAGACAGATAACAGGCCCTTTCATATACAGTCATAAAGAACCACCTGCAGTGACAAGAAAAACAAGAAGTCCGACAACAGATGGTTTGATCCCCACAGAGCACTGATGTCAACTTCCTGAAGTCAGTCCGGATTTCAAGGAAGATACTGAAGACACGGAAACGGCTTGAATCCACAAAAGACTCGTGCAACAAGATACTTGGAAGAAGCAACCTGCTAAGATTCTTGGAAAACTGTGCACAAAGTCTACCTAGGACAACTGGGACTTTTTTGCTTCTTCTTTTTTTTAAGTCAGAGTGGTAACACAAAACATCTCAAAGCTGTCGGAACTGTCACCAAACTGCATTGTTAGAAATATAATAGAACGTGTGTAGTGAAAATGATTTCTCTAGTTTACTCCTAGATCTTCATTTTGTAATTAATTTTCTTCTTAACTATAGCTTGTTAACTTGAAGTACCCTTAAAGGTACATTGAGAGTGTAATTACATCTTCCAACAAACTGATTTTCTCAACAACAACAACAAAAAAAACACTTGGAATTAATCAATTTAAAATAGATAGGAGTGGGTGGCAGTTTGTGGAAGCTACCATGTTATCCCACTATCTTGAATACAGTGGCTGAGATGGATATTG
This sequence comes from Oreochromis niloticus, assembly GCF_001858045.2. Taxonomy (NCBI): domain Eukaryota; kingdom Metazoa; phylum Chordata; class Actinopteri; order Cichliformes; family Cichlidae; genus Oreochromis; species Oreochromis niloticus. The sequence continues at coordinate 7,608,074 of NC_031972.2, forward strand.
TCATTCTGCCAAATCATATTTAATGTGTGGGTAGCGACCAGCCACTTACTACGTGGTAGGACAAAGATGAATGAGTAGAGAACTTGTATGTTCGTGTGTCATGGAGGCAAATTTTAACTTCATCTGCACTTACTGGCTTGAGATGTGAAGGATTGTACCATTTTATAAGGGGTTACCTTCAACAAAGAAGTGAAAACACAAATGAACCCTCATCCTCCTCACCTCAAGCCTCATCTACCTGAATGAATACGGGGCTTTAACACAAAAAAACATGTAGAATTACTGATTGTTAGGCTCGAGTGATGTATACAGTCAATATAGATTAATGGGAGCCAGAGCTGTTGGATTATGCGCTTGAACTGGGAGGGGTAAGAGCATATAACTCAGATGACAGCAATCTGTAGTCTACCTGTTATTATTGTTTCTTGTACACGCTTACATATTTTCTTGCCCATCTGAGCCCCTGAGAGTGGAAGCCTACACTACTTCCTTTTTTTATGACTTTTATCTGACCCTTTAACTGAAATGTCTTGAACAGTGAGACTTGCTGATGAAATGCAAAGGCATTTTCTTTGTCTTGTGTGCACTTGACAAGAGAGTCACAAGAATTCTGCGTGTACTTTTACATTTTACAATCACTGCTAGGCAGATTTTGTTACTTCTGGACAGAACCAGGATTGTTGTTTTCAATTTCCAACCTTTCCAACACACAGAGAGCTAATTATTGTTAAGAAACAGATTAAAAAAATACTAGACATCCTGGACCATTTGTACTTCACAGCAGGCCATATAATTTTTTAAATACCTCCATTATAAATGCACTAAAAGGTAAGAACACCACAAAACGAGTCCCAGAAGACAACTGAGGGCTACAGGGACCATCCCTACAAACTTTAATACAATCCAAATAAGTGAGTTATAAATGGTAAATGGTAAATGGCCTGTATTTGTATAGCGCTTTTACTAGTCCCTAAGGACCCCAAAGCGCTTTACACAACCAGTCATCCACCCATTCACGCACACATTCACACACTGGTGATGGCAAGCTACATTGTAGCCACAGCCACCCTGGGGCGCACTGACAGAGGCGAGTAATAATATAGTATAATAATCTTATATGTAAGATTCACCCCAAGACGGTTGTTATGAACATTAAGTAAAAATACTTAAACCCTTTTGTGTACAAGGCTCTAAATATGTTCATCAGATGAACTTCAGTTTCTGACTTTTCCACTTTTTCTGCTTTATTTTCAGCCTTTCAGGTTACCAGTGTGGAGAAAACTGTATTGCTCCTCCAGTGGGTACAATATGAGAAAAAAGTGTAATTACAGGTTTTCCTTTTGCATGAAGCTCCAGTTTTCAGCAACACTTTCTGAGAATGTTAGCTGCAATGGCAAAAGTCCAAATTTAAGGTGAATAATCCATAATGGAGCCCTGGAGAGGGAGCAAAGAGCAGGGCTCAGGTGCAGGTAGAAAGGCAGAATATTCAACAGGTTCTGTGCTCCCTTTAGGGGCAGCCATCACATCTCTACATTACTGTGCTGGAGAAAGTGACACAATTCTGATGGGCTAAGAAAAGCACTCAGGCAGAGAGGCAGAGCGAGGGAGAGAGGGTGACATAGATAAAGAGACTAAAACAAGAACAGGAGATGGACAGAGCTCAAGAGACGTGAAATAGGGTCGCGATGCAGAGACAGAGGAACATGGAGACAGAGGTGCACAAAGGTTGAGCAGTGGACACACAGTTGGCCATTATGTATATGCGAACTATAGAATCTTCCTGATTTTCCACAGCATTAGTTTAGGTCTGCACCTGTGTTACTGTGTGCACTTTGTGTTCACAGCAGCAAATGACTGTATGCAATTGTCACCGTAGCTACCAGCCTATGATTCAGTTTCCACGACAACCCATCCTCTTCTTCATCTGCAGAGAACCTTTCGGTTAGAAACATGTGTGTCTCCAAAGACAGAGGGTGACAGAGAGGCTGAAATGCTCAGAGACCAGCCACATCGGGAAAGTAAACATTTCTGAAGCTATTTCAGGTGTACGCACACCACCGAGCTCTGGTGGCATAGGATCTGGCTCTTGAGTTATAAATCTAAACTAATGTCTAACACTTGTACAAAAACAGACAGCCAACAAGGGCATGATGCAGAGATTGGCACTGTTGCTTCTGGTCAGCCGGGGCCTTTCTGTTTGGAGTCTGCATGTTCTCCCAGTGAGTGTGTTTGTATTTTTTTTTGTGGGTTCCATGAAAGTCAGGCTGATCAGTAACTGATTGGCCCTGGATGTGGATGGGAAACAGTGTGGCTATCTCGTTGTCTCTGCAAATCTAAGGGATCAGAGTCAAGTTTGTATTCTGTTATTTGTTTATGTCAAATAAAAAATGAAATTATTCACAGATGCAGATGGGGGATGAATAAAAGAAAACAACAGAAAGTGTCATATTGGTGTTGGTGGCTTCACTGGAATTTGGCATTCTCTGGAACTCTACTGGAGAGATAAGCAACAATCATCCAACACATATTCTTTCACCAGGTGATGGCCGTGGAGAGACTTCAAAATACAGATATTTTGTTGGGTTGGATTCAGGTGACTATCAAGACCACACCGTGTGATTCACATCATTTGGATACTCATCAAACCACTCTCAACAAGATATAAATGTTTCATCTTAGGGTAAAGGTGATCACTCCCTACAGCTGTGTATTGACCTGCAGTGACCCCTCCCAATAAGAACACAAGTGGATCCAAACCACAGCATAACAGGACCACCACATGCCCCCACTGCAGGGGTCAGATGTTCTCCTTTTTCCTTTAACTCCTTTTAATGTATTTAGAACTACTGGATTTTTTAAAGCCTACAAATTATTATGCATGCAAGTATTAATATCAATATTGATCTGATGCCAATTCTACTGTCGTGTAAACAGAATTTTACTTTTACATCTGTACAAATCTTTCAATAAGTTTTATAAATTAAAAGTGGCAGATAAATAACATAAAGTCTTTCACTCCAGCTGGGAAAATACACACAGGTATTACCACATTGGTGGAATGATAACATATCTGTTGTCTATCAGGCTGACCATTATCTCAAAAGATTCGTTACTCGCCGTGCTCACTGGACACCAAATGAAATGCAATTGCATTGGTGATTTCAGTGAGTCTTTGTGATGTGACGGATACACAGACGCGCGCTGTAGCCCACGGGCTCGCTATTATGGACGCCTGAGTTGATGCTGGATGATTCACGTTAGCATTGCATTGTTTTTCTTCGCATTCATGTATTAATTATGCTGTAATTTGTGCAGTTTGAATATATTGTGTTGCTTTGTGCTGCAGTCGTTGCATTTGATTTCTTCTTTATTACTTTCTGTAATTTAGATGTTAATCCGTTTTGAGGGGCAAGCTCTTCATCCTCTGCAGTGACTTTCTGTGGTGGCATTTAAATTTCGTTGTATATTTGTGTCCAGACGGCATCTAAGAAACCTGAAGCTGCGTGCTGCAGGGAACAGCGGTGATCGGTACATGTACACACGTGGTGCTTTAGGGAGCGTCTGATTAGCTGTTGTTTTGAGTTTTAACAGTCGGAGCGATGCTCGTTAAATAGTGGGAGGCCAAATTCGTGATTGTGATTAAAATACAAATAATTGGGCAGCACTACTTTTATTTAGCCTGTACAAAACTTTTTTTCCCTGCTTGGATACGTTTACCAGCTGCTGCCTTATCGTTGCAGTCAAAACATCAAAACTGATACAAATCCCATCACCCATAAGTGGTGAACTGTTCCTTTAAAATATGACTGAGCTTTTAGCATTAACCTCCATGGTGCAATACATTTTATCACAGGACCTGACAACATGTTGATAATATAAATAAATAATAACTTCGCTGCATTTGTGGAAGCATGCATAACAGGCACTGAAAGGCTCACTCCCCAGCTGATTGGTAAAAGCAGCACATCAGACTGACTAATCAACCCACGAGAACATTTGGGTTTCAGTTATGTGCATGCGTTTTGAACAAACAACAGTTATTTTAGAGACACTATGGCTGAGGCCATGTCCAATGAAATGTACTTTCATTGGACTGGGACAAAAACTATTGTCTTGTAATTTCAGTTTTTCAGCTTAGCAATCATCAATAGTTACTATTTTGGTCGTAGTGCATCATTAAATGAGGAATCATTTATAACTTCGATATAATGTAACCTTCACTGAATAAAACCATTGGAATGGTTTCTTTTCTTTCTTTCGGTTTTATTTATATAGCACCAATTCACAACATCAGTCGCCTTAAGGAGCTTATCCTAAAGTAAATGCCCTACATTATTAGAGATAAAACTCCAACAATCACATGACCCCCCTGGGCAAGCACTTGATAACGGCGGGAAGGAAGAACTTCCTTTTAAAAGCAACAAACTTCTAGGAAAACCAGGCTCAGGGACGGGCAAACACTTACTGCAGCAGGTTAGGCTGTCAGAGGTTGGACTATTAAACCAGAACAGATTTTCAAACTAGAAAACTGATTCTAAAAGTAAGTTATGATTGAAAAATTGTGTTTGCATGATGTGAGGCCACTGTCTGGCTTGTAAAAGTTGCACAAAGCCACCGTGATGTCATCCACTGGCTTTTGAAGTCATGTTTAAGAAGCTGCAAACCTCGTGTTACACTTATCATCGTTTTTGTTTTTTGAAAGCAGATGTCACAAGAACGGGTTGGATCTGACTGTGAAACTGAAGGTTACTTCATGGTAATGTACAGTCATGTGATAGCAACTTGCCAATCCCATACACCCTAAAGCATAACATGCTTCTGGACAAAAATGGGAACTACATGTTTCCTACATGTGTCCAGCAACACTTGAAACTATCAGCCATAACTTTAAACTAGCCAAGAAAGTGTTTACAGAGGGAAAGAATTAAGTGAGTGGAGGATCGTTTTTTCTTTAAACTGGACTTTGTTTTAGCAACACAGGAGGCTGTGGCCTGTGGGCGCCGCTTGCTAAACGTACACATTCCATCATGTGAAATCTGTCACTTAAATTGAAAGGGGATTTCAAGAGGTCATCGTGAACAAGACGAACGATTAAAATAAATTACCATTTACCCTTAAAATGTAGCTGAACAGTCCTCCAGGGATACCTTTGGACTTCATTAATGGATTTTAGGCGCCATCTTGTGATCAATTTGGTAACTGCTTACAATCTTATTTTTATGGGTTTACTTATATTTATTAGGTAATTTGAGAAGGCAAACTTACAGAGAAGGTCGAATATATACAACTGTGTACTATATATTCACGGTTTTATCTGCAAACGTAATTTATTTGAAAAGTTTTAGTCTTTTCTTATTTTCATGTACATTTCCTCTTTTTTGCATATTTTTTGTTTCGACCTCTATTTATTTTAGGTTTGGGTTTGTTTGTTTTTTCTGGAAAATTGAACTACAAATGGTGCGTATAATTAAGGGTGCGTATAATTAAGGAAAAGAAGCACATGATGTAGATATAATTAATAATCGACAACAACTGTGTCTACTAATAAATCTAGGTCATTGGCAATATTCGGTAGGCCTTCGTTTTCTGTTAAAAAAAATTTAATAAAAATCATCAATTAACATATATTGAAAACAGAGCCGCGTGCGTTTAACAACAAAAAAAGCGAGTCGGAACTTAATTCGAACGCCGAATTTCGCGACGAGCCGTCTTCAGCGTGACACAAAGATCATTAAACTGGAGCGCTAATCTAGCGACAAGCCTGGATCTTGGTAAGGTTTATCCACATACCGGTCTTTAATCTTGATACGAGACAGTCCTAAACTAAAGACTGCTTGGTCGTGCATCTGAAAATGTTTCTTTTCAGACTTGACATGATGTTCTGTTGCTCTTAAAGAATATTTTTAACGCTAACGAAGCTAACGTTAGCCGCGGGTTTGCAACGCACAAGGCATCTGCGAGTTCAGAGTTTGCTGCTCTGCTATATAGGCAAGAGGTCAGGTGTGTGAGTGTTTCCCTTAATCTTTGTGTGTCCACAGCTTTAAGGGACTAACTCTGTGTAGCAGCCGCCGTTGTTCTCGCTGTTCTGTGTAACGGTGAGTGGATCATCAGGGCCCATTATAAACTAAAAGCTTCGGTCAGTTAAGCAGATCTCTCATTTAATTCACTCGTCATCTTATTTCACATCAGTTAAAGTTTAAAATGGCTTCAATCTTCATATTCATCAGAGGGCTAAATAAAAGCCAGAAATCACGCAGATCGGCACAGCTTAGTCGAAATATTGTGCAGTGGTGTTGTGGTTGTCCAGCTGTTGCGCTTGTTATCGCTTTGTATGTGATGAACCGATAAAAAATAACAGGCTTAATGCCATCTGCTGCAATGCCAACCAATGAAAGCTGTCACGTGATGGCCATTTTCATCTTTTGTGCCTTATTTTTAAAGTCAACAAAATATTTTGCAAGCCAGTAAATTGATTTGTCAGGAAACGTGGCAAAATAAACTATCGTGAGACCTGTTATGATACGTGGTTTGGAGATGATTACAACAAAAACACAGGAGGAGGCAGTGCTGAATGTGGCAGAGTTGAAGATGTTAAGATTTTTACTGGGAGTGATCAGGACAGGATTAGAAATGAGTATATCTGAGGGATCGATCAGGCTGAACGGTTTGGAGACTAAGTTAGCTGGGCAAACAAGACCTGGATGGTTTTTACATATGCAGAGGAGGGATATTGCATATATTCAACAGATGTTGATGATAGAACTGCCAGGCTGGAGGAAAAGAGGAAGGGCACAGAGAAGATTCATGGATTTCGTGAAGGACAACATTCACAGGGTTAGTGTGACAGAAGAGGTTGCAAAGGATAGGATGAGTGGGAGGCATATGATCTGATGTGGCGACCCCTAAAGGGCACAGATGGAACAAGTAGTAGTTGTTTTTGTTTTCTTTTTTTAATGCAGAGATGCAGTAAAAAAGGCAGTAGTCAGCAGCAAAGTCTTTTAAGGGTTTTGCTTATTTTAATGGAATAGACTTATTTTTTGCTGAGATATGTCAAGAATCAATTAATCTTCTGTGTTCTTTGAGGAAAACCCACAGGTATTGATCGAGCAGTCACTTGTAAATGGTCTGTGTCCGGTGCGGAGATGGGACAACACATTTTAGAATGGTATTCAGAGCTTGTGTGTGGCTGTAGAGCAGGTCGTCTAATCTGAAGGTTGGTGGTTCGATCCCCGACTGCTCCAGTCTGCATGCCAAAATCCTAGGGCAAGACACTAACCGAGAGTTGCTCTCCAATGCGTCCATTGGAGTGTGAATGTTGCACAGAAAGCACTTTGAGTGCTCAGAGTAGAAAAGTGCTATATAAGAATCTGCTAATTTCTGTGTTTTATGTTGCGCAGTTGTAATGGCAGAAGCAGAAGGAGCAGGTGTCGACCTCAGCAGGAAGTTTGTGTCTGAAGCGGAGCTTGATGAGAGGAGGAAAAAGAGACAGGAGGAATGGGAGAAAATCAGAAAACCTGACGACCCAGAGGGTAAGAACACATATCCACAACTTTACCAAACCTCTAAAGGATGTCCCACTGTGCATGTAACCCCTTTATATTTGTCCTTTGTACTTCTCAGAGGTCCCAGAGGAGGAGTATGACCCACGCTCCCTCTTTGAGCGGCTGCAGGAACAGAAAGACAAGAAACAAGAAGAATATGAGGAGCAGTTTAAATTCAGTAGGTCTTTGTGGGTGTTTTGTGCCTTACTCCACTTTTCATCAGGGTTTGAATGAACACTTTTCTTCTGTAATTCTGTGATTGTAAGAGATAATGTATTATCAGCAGTATGTGTCAGTACACTTTAATATTCAGTCTCTAAAGGTTGTTTTTGAACAGCTTCATAGCAAATGTAACTTAAGCTTTTTACAGCACAAGCCACCATTTTTAGACATCATTAAGGTCCACTTATGAATTCAAGTCTTAAAAATGTCTTTGGTTCTTGAGGAAACCTTGTAAAGTCTGTAGATTTAATCTTGAAGAGTTGATCAGAGTTAGAATGGTGTGAAACTTTGCGCCCCTTCCTGATTTTCTTGTATGTTTGTCACTCTTAAATGTTTCAGATCATTAAACAAATTGAAATATTAGACAAAGATAACACAAGTAAACACAAAATGCAGTTTTTGAATGAAGGTGTTTATTATTAAGGGGGCAAAAATCCAAACCTATGTGGACCTGTGTGGAAAAAGTGATTAAAGTAGATCAAAAGATCCTTAAAAGCCAGACATCACGCTGTGATCCAAGGAAATTCAGGAACACTCTTTCACACAACTGTATGTCAGGTTGGGAATTGAGATTCGTCTCCCAACACAATAATGGAAGTACTTACTCCCATAATTTGGTGCTTTTAATTCTGATGAAATTCAAGATTTCAAAAATGTCTTCAGAACTTGGAAGCAATGATTATATTAAGGGAAACATTGAAATGTAATCTCCTGCTTCGAGTATCAGACAACTGTCCCCCAGTTTTTATGTAGAGCTTATTTGGAAAAGCTCTCTTCAGTTCGTTCATTAATAATTCCATATTCAACATTTTTGCAAGTGATGTTAGATTTTTGTTTTCAGTGCTTCCGCAGATGACGCTACTTTGTGTGTTTGTGCAGTTTTTAAGGAAGATTGTCTCTGGTTTGTTTTCGGGAAAATGCAGTCACTCTCTTGTCATGTGTTTGAGAGTATGTTTCTATGGTAACAGAGAACATGGTGAGGGGATTGGACGAGGATGAGAGCAGTTTCTTGGATGAGGTCTCCCGGCAACAGTGTCTGGTGGAGAAACAACGCAGGGACGAGGAGAAAAAGGAGCTGTTGGAATACAGAATATCCTTCATATTCAAACAGCGCACTTGCATGTTTGAGATTGGAGTCGGCTTCATAACGAAAACCCTAGTTTTTGTTATAATAAAATCAATAGCAATTCAAACTCGCATTCAAATACGAACTGCCTCCACAGCAAGATATCTACTTCTGAGGTTGAGTTTTACATTCATATTCTTCCTTGTTTGAGTAAAGCAGGGGTGGGCAACTCCAGGCCTCAAGGGTTGGTGTCCTGCAGGTTTTAAATGTGTCCTTGATCCAACACAGCTAATTTAAATGGCTAAATTACCTCCATAACATTTCTTGACATTCTCCAGAGGCCGGGTAATGAACTGCTCATTTGATTCAGGTGTGTTGACCCAGGGTGATATCTAAAACCTGCAGGACACCGGCCCCTGAGGCCTGGAGTTGCCCACCCCTGGAGTAAAGTTTTCCAGTCTGCCCTCTGGTGTCTCCCTTCAGTGTTTAATCCCCCACCTTTCCACAGTAGGACCCCATTAGGAATTTATTTTTTTTCTTTTCACCTTAACTATGTAGCGTTACAGCGCTCTTGTGAAGCAAGCATCTGCAGAGAGCCGCAGAGAACCTGAAAAGAAGGCGGCACCTAAAGGGGTGGAGCACAGGACCAGCCACCTGTCACAGGCCCATTTATTAGTTGGAGCTGTAAAGAGACGCAAGTATGCACATGAACATGCACCATCCTTAAAACATGTTGTTGTTTTTGTTTTGTTTTTTAGCTGCCATTAGCCTCTGCCCTCCACCTGACAAAATCCAAATTTGACTCTCCTTTAATGCTACCTTGTAGCAAGAGGCTCTTGGGTTTCAATGTGGAGATTCTTTATAAACATGCTGAGTAAATGCTGTCTTTGTTCGGGACACACTAGTGAAAATGACTTCAGCTTTCTGGTTAAATAAAGAAAAATAGTTTTTTAAATACAACAGTGTTTTCACCATCTAGGCCCTAACTTTGTCTCCTTGTCTTTATTGTCTGGCTCAGAACTTTGTTTTTGTTCAAAGTACAGAGCACAAAGAGACTAACAGTTTCAACAGCACTGACAGAGTTTGTTGATAATTACCACACTCAGGAATTTCACAAAATTGCTGATATAAAAATATTGATTGGATCAGCTTTAAGTCTTGTTTTTCTAATCTCTTTGTTCTCTCTCCAAGTTCCTCACAATCAGACAGCAGTAAGAAACAGAAAGTGGAAATCACAACAACAGCAACGACAGGAAATGGAGAAAAACACACAGGTGGGCAGCAGCCAGAAAAACACATTAATATGCAGCTCATATAATATACAGTGGAGTTTTGTTCCCTGTGAGCCTGTTTAAAAAGTGGAAATGGATGCAGATTCAGTGGACCACTCTTACTCTCTTTCCTACTGTGACTGTTGTATGTTGGCACAAGGTCTTACACTTAAGTTGTGCTTTCCAGAAGAGGGGGGCGGAGCAGGAGGAGGGGCAGAGGGAGCCAAAGATCAACAGACAGTCCCTGGCGTCACTGCAAAGCCGCCCTCAGCCGCCTTGAGCTCCGGCCAAGGCGTACTACACTTGCCATCAGCGGCCGTGTGTGTCGGTGTTTTACCAGGACTCTGCGTTTATTCCGGCAGCAGCGACTCTGACAGCAGCTCGGACAGCGAAGGTAGCGTGGACGCAATTATGTCGCCGTACCCACGGCACAACAGGGCCTACAGATAGACACACAGCAGCATCCACACACAAACTGACATATGTTGGCAACAATTAGAAAAGGTGACCTCACATAACACATGCACACACAAACTGATTAAAGTCATTTATAGAGGCGTATCTGCAGGTAACAGGAGTTATTGTCAAGTAAGTCGTACACTTGCAACACACTGCAAGCAAATATTTTACGTATTCCTGTTGTTTTCACAGCTGTGAGTTTAACTGTTGCTCTTCGTCATCAAAGTTCAGCTCAGTGATACAACCCTAATAAACCAACTTTAAACTCTATTATGAGCTAAATCTGTGTATCTATTTGTGTTGTTTTGCAATTGTGGCACCCAAACATGACGCCTCCACCCTTCCTTCCCTCAATTGCATGTCACGCAGTTTAAGCCGAGCAACCAATCCCGCACTGCCTACCCTGATGACATCCTGCCCCCCCTACACTCCCTTCCCAACCCAAGCCACAACGGCTGCAAGCTGTGCTATTGGCTGAGGGAACAGTGATTGACAGCTGTGGAGCAAGGAAGAGACTGCTTTAGACTGTCACATGACTCACACCTTTTAGCTATCTGCAGCAGAGGAGTGAGAGCAGGACTGCGTTTGGGTTGAATGCCGAGTCTGTTTGGATTGAAAAATTCTGTTTTTATTTGTGTGACGTAATGTATGTTTGTTTAAAAGTTGCTTTATTCTGGGAAAATGCTGGACTGTTTATTGCCGTCTCAGACTTCGGGGCATCTGAGAAGAATGAAATAAAGAGATTTCCCTGTGTTGTGCCTTGTTTTACTTTGGGGTTTGTGAGAGTACAACAGAAACATATTTACAGGAAGTTTAAAAACAGCTCAAGTTTAGGAACCCATTTGGGAATAGGCATGATTATTCCTTTTAATTTGGTGCCTCCAAAGAGTGTTGTAAATGTCTGTTTTTCTGAGAGGTTATAGGAATGAGACAAGGATGAATCTAGATTCCATGTTTTGGGGACCTCAGCCCCAGTCACAATATCATGCATACAGTGCATGTAATTATTATTATTATTGTTATTATTGGAATGTTCTATTTGCAAATGTAATTAACGCTCTTCACATTTAAAACAGTTGGGTACACATTACAATCTTGACTTCAGAACCAGCTTAAATAGTGGGATGACCTTATGCAGTAACTAAGAATAATTCAGAACTAGAAAGTGCATTTTCTGAAGAAACTGCAGTGTGAATGCTTGAATCTGAATGTATGCACTGAAATGAAATCATTACTGAATATTAAGCTAAAAATGCTGAATTAGCTGGAAAATACAGAATTTTTAACCTGAAAACAAAAGTGCAGAACTTTTGAAAGCTGATTTTCACACAGAAGAACTTGGAAAATAGCTGAACATGTTTAAAATATAAATTAGAAAAAGATGAGTAATGACAAAAGAAAATTTAGTCAGAAAACCTCTGAATGAATAACAAAAGTTCATATTCTTCTAATCACTTAAAGAGTGGAATTATGTATTATAAATCTCTAATTCATAAAAAATAATAAAAATAAATGTAAAAACAAATTTGTTGAATTGAACTGAAAAGATGAACAAACATGCTGGAGAAAATACAAGCTTTAATATACAGCATAATGTTTTTCAGACATATACATATGTGTATATCATGTTTAATGGTATTACATACATCAATTTGTTTTGTATATCATAGAAAATAACATAAAAATCTTAAGTCATATTGTACAGCTTCTTTCTGAAAAGGACTTAAATTAATTCAACAAATGTTTTTTTTTTTTTCGAAATAGAATAAAAATAAAAATCATTTTAAAAAGAGACGTTTGCAATGTTTTAAGGTGTTAATAATCTGATCCTGTCATGTGTCTGTTCAACTTTAGTTTTTGGCACAGACTCGATTCTTAAAGAACAAATTACCAAATAATAAACAAATAAAATTGAAATTAAAGTTGCTTTTTTTTGTTAAACACTTCACAGGAGAATAAATAAAAATAACTAAATTAAATAACCAAATAAAAATAATAAGCAACATATGAAATACATGAAAATTCAACTTTTAAAACCACAATCCTGAACCTTTAAATTGTGTTTGTTTCGTAGAACATGGCTGAACAGCTGCTAATATTGGTCTACTGAATCTACTGATCTGTCTACACATCTTTTTATTACTCATTCTTTTTTATGTTTTATTGTAAACAGAGTCCACACAGTGGTAAAAGAGAACTGTATAGAGATTTTTGAGTGAACTCAAACGAAAGCCTAAGGTGGTGACACAGTTTAACACATACAAATAATCAAATGAACACATTAGTCCTTTTTGTGAACATGGATAAATAAGTATCATTAGTTTACAGCATTGTTCAGCCATGCCACTAAATGCTTTTTTACACTGTGTTTTAACCTGGGCTCAGACACAAAGTCCCAAATTTAGTTAATCCCTGACTTTGAGTTGTGGTTATGACTAATTATTATACACAAGGCTTTATCTATCTAAACTCTAAGGACACAAATATGAAAAAACCTATACTTACCAGCTGATACCCCACACTACACACTAGGTGTGCCATGTGACCTGAAACTTTGGTACAAACTCATCATAATTATTCTGTTAACACTGTTTCTTTAACACTGTTTGTGTTGCTGTTCAGCAGTTTAAAATGTTTTAGATTGGATTACATGGAACGAATTTGAGTTCTCTTGGGGGTTTTTGTGTGTGTTATGTTCTTAGCAGATTCTTTCTTTACATACTGTTGAATTCCAGTTACCACATTTCTGGTCATATGACATCCCGAGTGCCCACTTAAAAAAATCCCCACAGTTAATTCAACATTAAAACAAAATAAAAATATGTTAAATAAATAAAGGTTTGCTCTGTGATGAAATATTAAATAAGCATACACTGTACAGAGCACTAACAATGAAAACAATCCTTTAGCCTGTCAGATCAGAGAGAGGCAGTCATTATGTCCATTTAAAACCTGTAATCAAAGAGCACAACATTTCTGTGAAACTATAAAGTCCCATATGATCCTCATCATGTCCAGTGACTTCAGAGTGGATCCTCCCTGTCATCCGGCCAGTGTTTGATGTGTGGCAAGCAGCACAGAAGCAGGATAGCTGAGGAGCAGAAAACAGGAACATATGTAGTTGTAAATGTAAATATCAGTGATACTTGTCTTGTCATAGGGAATAAAATAATGAACTTACACACTCATTTAGGGAGGATCTTGACACTGCACAGAGGAGGCACAGTCAGTCTGACAATGATGGTGATCTTCAGGGATGTTTTCCTGCAGCAACATTCCTGCCGACTGGCCATATGATCCAGAGTAGTTGGTTTGTAATGAACAGAAAGGTGTATATGTTAGGTAGTGTGCACTTAGAGCTGGTCCTAAGAAACAAACACATCCTGTAATAAACTGAATACCTTTAGTAGTGCTGCTGCAAATATAAAGCCCTTCTATCATGTGTGGTTTCAAAGAAGGTGTTTTGGAGGCTCGGTCACAGAAACTGTGCAGTCTGTTCAGTCCTGAGTGTCTCAGCTCTGAAGGGGATGGATCACAGAGGGAAACACCTGAGTACAGATATTAAAATACACTCAAAATAACACTCCTAAGGTCAAGTGAAAACACAATTTAAACACTTTACAAAGAATTAATACATGTTTCCATGAAAATAATGTCATTAACCCTTTTTGTTGTGAGTAAATCTCACCGACTGCTTGTGGGACAAGCTAGAAGGAGGACTTATCACAGAATCTCTCCTGTGCTCCAGATGTGAAGTCTCATGCTCTGATCGTACGGTGAAGATGGTGATGATGAAGCCTCTCTGATCTGTGGCATTACAGTTTCTGGCTGCTATGTGCTTCACACTGTTGGATTTACCATGTGAAGCTTGGAGAAGACACAGGAGGACTGTGTCTCTCTTTACAAAAAAAAAAAAAAAAAAAAGAAACCTAACAACCTCCCACCGTACCCCCCCACATTCAACTCCCACCTACCCACTCCACTCAACTCCCCAGCCTCACACCACCCAATGTCTATACAAATGTAGGGTATCAACTGGTAACAAAAAGCAAGTTTAACATATGTAGTGCATATGTAACACTGCTGAAACATTTCTGGCCAGAAATGTGCAGTTATCAGCCAGTGCATTTATCATCCCAGACCCACCCTGATAAATGCACTGGCTGAAACATGATAAAAGCTCATAAAAATGTATGTTTCATTGAAAGATTTGTCCAAAAATATAATAATATACTTTTGAAAAAGTTTAAAGATTATAACAAACTGAAATCAATAACATTTTAGTAAATAGTATTTCAAAATAGAGGCACAGATAAACTGGCTTAACTGTCATTATTGCTGTAATTAGATTTTTATTTTTCTTTTTTTTTCTTTTTTAAAAAAAAGCAACCTTTAGTCTGTGTTGTTCTCTCAGAAACAATGAAGAAGCTGTTGAACATTTATGTGTTGTGTGGGCAATCCTCTGGTCCACCCTCCCTCCCTCCCAGCCACAGTGAGACTGGGGCAGCCTGGCAGGATTTTGAAGCCTGGCTGCAGAGAGGATATGCCTACACTGTTCGTTTTAAACTGCTATATTTGATTTTTCTGACATTCATAGATTTCTGATTTTTAGATTTTCTGTAATACATAAAATTGTCATCTTTTACTGATATCATTACTTAATTCATTTAATTGTATTTTATGTAGACAATTGAAACATTATATTGCAATGCAGGGCGCTTTTTCTTAAGTCAACTTTTAAATATCGCTCTACTTTCTTAAGTCATTCAAAAATATAGAAATTACTTACTGTAGTCAAAGATCTAGATCATGAATCATCACAGGACAATACACAGTATACAGGGTCATGGTAACTATAGTAGGTCTTCATGACTCCAGAATGGAGACATCGCTCTGGCTGAGAAATGAAAATAAGGTCAAGCAGTGTGTTCTTCTCTGTGGTAGGGGCAGTGATGACCTGTGCGTATCCCCTAGACTCAAACAGCTCCAGGATTGGTTTGTTTGCAATAGATAAAACATTCTCATTAAAATCACCACACACTATGATGGGATGACAGTCCATGATCTCTAATGAGTCTAATAGGCTTACCAGGTTTTCAGGAATGGCCTCAGAGTGTAGTCTGGAGGTCTGTACACAACTGCAATTAGAGCACTGACTGGTGCTTCAACCTTTAAAGCCAGAAATTCAAGGTCAGTTACATTATGGATGTACTGTTTTTCATGCACTTGAATGTCACTTTTCACATAAACAGCAACTCCACCACCATTTCTGTTTGCCATCTGGGGAAAGTTTGTGTAGGACAGGTGTCTGTTGCGTTTGAACAAATTGTAATTTTCCAAATGGAGACTCTCTGCGACAAAAGAGCCCCGCAGGTGTGTTTCTGTTAGGCACAAAACATCTGCTAGACACAATTCATGGTGACTCTTGATGTCATTAATGTGAGCTGGCAGTCCCTCTGTATTATGATGAACAATGGTGAAAACCTCTGACCTGCTCAGTGTTTGTCTCACATGTAGAAGAGGCATCATGTCATCAAGGTTGGCTTGTCTCATGTTCTCAAGTGCTGCAGTGATTTCTGGATTGGTGAATATTTTTTCTCCTCCATATCAAGAAGATAGAGTCCATTGAGAGACGTCACTCTACTGACAGCTACGTAGGCCATGCCGGGCTCAAAAATGCTCTTAAGAGAGACAACAGCTGATGTGGTTGTCATTCCCTGTACCTTATGTATTGTACATGCAAAGGCCAGCTTCACTGGGAACTGTCTTCGTACCACTCCTTTCTGCTTCAGATTCTCCTCTGCTCTCTCAATGTACACCATGTCGTCTGCTGGTGTGCGGTTATTCTTTCCAGATGTCTCATTATCCATTTTAAGTCCAAGCTTGATGATGTGTTGGTCATTTTCAGAGTAAACTACTCTAAGTAGTTTTCCAAAAGCTCCATTAACCAAACCATTTTGTATGTCAATGTTTCTGGTGAGCATGACACGAGCTCCTTCTGCAACTTTCAGTGTGTCTGGTAACTCGTTTTTACCTCCTTTGAATGGTCTGTCTTGTAATGCCATTCTGCCAGTTCTAGGATCCTTTCTATAATCATCTGCATGGATGTCAATGATATGAGTATGGAGCAGACCCAGTGTTGCAGAGTTGTGTGCATCCACTTCTTTGTTAGTTGCAAAAATGTGCAACGCATCAGTCGGACAATGGGCTGGTTCAGTTATGGCCTGTGACAACAAATTTCTATCTGCTTCACAAAGCACATCCAACTTTCCTTTCACACGGATTCTGTTCAGCATCTCAGCAAAGACAACATCATCTTTCTGACGCATAATCTCAGTCAGAGTGATCATCTGAAAATGCTCCCGCCACAGGTCGATCTCGGACGGGTCGTGCACACAGAGAGGTTTCGACTGTCGCACTGGGGGTAGCTGATAGAAGTCTCCAACAGCAATGACTGACATGCCTCCAAAGGGTCTCCGAGTCCCTTTGATCTGTTTGAGTCTTGCATCTACATATGCAAAGAGATGTCTTGACACCATAGACACTTCGTCAATGACGATTATTTCAGCATTCAAAAGTTCTGATCTGACTTCATCCAGCTGATTGCCAAGTCCCTGAATGGGAGGTTTTAAGCTTCTAGGGAGCTTGAGAAGAGAATGCAGAGTTGTTCCAGAAATGTTAAATGCTGCAGTCCCAGTGAAAGCAGTTAACAGGACAGTGGGTTTTGATATGTCAACGTCGTCTGCATATCTGGGCACTTTGCTCAGTATCTTAGATGCTTCTGAGTAGATGCATTTGATAAGATGTGATTTTCCTGTTCCAGCACCACCATTAATATAAAAGAAAAACTGCTCCGGATTTAGAGCACAGACTCTTTTAATGCACCAGTCTCTAACTGCATAAAATATGCAGGCTTGCTTCTTATTCAGATTCTGAAACATCTGACGTAACAATGTGGGATCAATAGCAGGGGGTTCCCTGATGGCTCTGACTTCTGTTGAAGCATCAGCCTGACGGCTGTAGTCGGGCACATCTTCCTGTTCATTTTCATTGTCTTGCTCTCTTTCTTGTTCAACAAGTGGCAACCTTACGAGATCTGATTCAGGTGCCAGATTACACCATTCGTCAGTCACACCTCTGTTCTGCTCATATTCCTCAACAGCGCTCTCAATCTCCTCGCTGTTTTTCTCATATTTCTCTCTGTTTCTTTTGACAATGTGTTGCACGTACTCAAGACAGTCAGTACCTGGTAGCTGTACACAGCCAGCACCATAGAAAGCCTGATAGGTTGGCAACGATGGTGTTTTCAGTTCGTGGTCTGAACGATGAGGAAGGTACAGTTTAAGCAGTCTTCCGTAATATTGCTCTGGATGTTTTTCTTGTGAGCAGCGGTGAAATCTGATGATAGCAGGCTTATCGTTTTTGCGCCTTTGCACAAATCCCATCTCATTGAGAAGGGGCAAAACATCTTTACCTTTTGTCTGTTGGCCATACACAATCCTGCAAGTAGCAGCAAAGTCTGCCATGCACATCTCCTCATACTCTGGTGTTTCAGGTCTGGCTTTGTATTTGTCATTCAAAGATGTCATCCAAACATTGGAAGACTCAGGTGTTGTGTTGTCCAGAACTGACAGGGGACGACTCATTTTCACAGGATTATCATCAGTTGGTATGAATATTACAGCACGTGAACATTGCTTCATGTGAAGACCACATGCACGAGCAACACACTCCTGTGCACTGATCTCTCGCTTCTTTGAATATGCCTGCATGACGGCTCTCATTTCATCGCACTCATTTACACTGTCTTTATGGGAGTTTTCAATGACAGTTTTCAGGTACTCAGATAGCCCGCCCTCTTTTTTTGATATATATTTCATTAAATAGTTTGCAGCGCCGAAAGCATCTAAAACAAAGCTTATGTCGATATTACTGTTCCAGGCTTCAAGCAGATGTGGATTATAGCCATTTATCCAAGAGTCTTTTGGATCACGCTTTAGTATGATCGTACTCCTTGTGTTCATTTTATTCAGGTATCTCTCATATTCTGCATGTGTCAACTTGCATCGAGCCAAGAGCTGCCTTAAACTCATGGAAGCGGTTTCAGGTTCATTCAGCAGCTGGTTCAGTGGTCTGAGCTTGTTCTTTGCTGTTTCTACTTCCAGTTCATCATCCTCACTGGGTCTTGTGATCATTGTCTCATTGCAGGGTGGTTTGGGAAAACCAAAACGGCACCCGGAGCTTAAACTCCTAAAGCACGTCTTTGTGTGGTTCTTACTGTGTTTTTGCACTTCTGTTACTTTCTTGTACAGTTCAGGTTGTTTATGTGGATCAGGCAGCTGAGCTGTGATGTATTTGTTTATAAATCAACAACAGTTTGCTCATCATCCTCCTCAAACACAGGAGCACCTTCTACCCACAGGAGACAGTGTATGTGTGGGCTTCCTCTGTGCTGAAACTCAACTCTGTAAAAGTAGTCAATGACTTTGCCAAGTGGCTCTGCAGGAGATAAGAGTAAATCTCTGAATAATGCTTCAACTCTCTTGTCAAACATGCGCATTGTTGTGACAGGATTGCTTCTCAGGATGTCACACTTTGCTGACCAGTCGAGTCCTTCAAAATTGACTTGTTCACCTTGCTGCCTTGTTATTGCTTCAATCACTTCAGGCCAGCGCATTTCAGCAGCTGAAAATGTGCAAAAGAACGTGGGAGTTCCCAACTGTCTGATCATGGCAAAAGATCTCTTGTTGTTTTCTCCCAATAGGCTGGGGTTCCTCTCAGAGGCTGCATGAATCTCACTGCATCTTTATTTCGCACCAGTTTCTCAACCTCATGCTTATCTTGTAACATGCCTGAGGTTATTTTTCTCCCATCTCTGGTCAAAGGCTTTGCCTTCCTTAACTGGATTGTCATGCTGGAAGTAGCCAAGTGTATTTCAGTCACAAACTGTGCAAAGAACAAATAGTTTGTGTCTTTGGCAAAACGATCATCAATGCAGAAAAGTCTTGATTTGAAATACCCACTGGGGGATACTTTGATCAGCCTTCTTTCATCCAGTGTGTTTTGGCCTGTAGGAAACTGCACAGGGAAGGCCATGGCCTCCAGTTTAGGTGTTTTGAAAAAACTTATTGGATTGTTTCTCTCTGCAGGAGCAACAGAGTAGATTCCTTCACTGAAACATAATATTTCCTCAGCCACATCAGGGGGCTGCAAACAGGACTCGAGTGCAAAACCACCATTAGTCAGTCCATCTGCTTGCTCTGAATCATCTCTCATCTGCTCATGTGGTTGTTCACCATCACAGGGTAACATGTCAATATCCTGTTCATTTTTATTTGTGCTTCACTCAGTGCATTTTTCTCACAGCTGTCAATTTCCATTAAATCAGCCTCATCATAATCGTCCTCATTCATGTTTTCATCATCATCCTCCTCATCTTCATCAGGAAGTGTTGGATCACACAGCTCAGCATCATCTCTGATGCTCACATCCTTATACTGTGGATGAATCTGCTTGAGTTTATGCAGTGCTTGCACAAGTTTAGACCAGCTTACAGTCTGAAACAGCTGATGACCTTTGTAAGACAAGCGTCTCTTCAGTTTTACTCTCATCACCTGAGAATTAATTCTCAATCGAGGCAATGCTTCAACAGTTTCCTGTACCTCTGATGGGACACAGACCACATTTCCTCTAATTGCTCTTTGTCTGCCTTTGGGAAGAGGAATAATCTTGGCAAATGGTATGCACTTGGCTACGAGATGTCTCTCCAGTATGTTGAGATCTGACAATTCAGGTGGAATATCAGCAAGATCCAGTTTATTGGCAACAGCAAGTGCTGGCATGGATCCATTTTTAAGATGATTGTGGCAGGTGTGACAAATCCACTCTCTCTTTCTCTCATCAGGCACATTGCACTGCTCATTTCTGCAGTTTTCATCACAAACATGAACAAACTTTCCTGTCAAACATGTTGCAACCACATGTGGGTTTTGACATAATTTGACCTTCTGCAGGGTCGTACTTGGTTTGGAAATGAAGCCTTGAAACATACAGTACATGGGTATGATGGTCCAACTTTGATTTGTGATTTGAACACCGATATGGCCTCGTTGATCACACTGTTGTCACTCTCTTGGGTTTGTCTGTTCACCCATCTGTATTTCCTTTTATTTTCATGGCACATCTCATGTTGTGCATAATCTTAAATGCAAGATTACTTTGATACCTGTCTCGCATTAGTTGTTTCATCAGTTGTCTGTGTCTTACTCTGAAGGTGTTGTCATTTGCATACCGCTGAGTAACTCGACATCTCTGTCTCTCTCTGAATTCTAAGTTTTCTCGATACCTTTTAGTGATGTAGCTTTTTTTCTCCTCTCTGAAATCAGTATTCTCATAGTAACGTCTTTTAATATATTGTTTTTGATTTTGTCTAACTTTAGCATTCTCACAGTAACGTCTTTTAACATACTGTTGTTGTTTATTTCTGAATTCAGCATTCTCACAGTAACGTCTTTTAATATACTGTTGTTTTTTCTGTCTAACTCAGGATTGTTTTTATATACCTCGCTTGTGCAAGATTTTTTCTTTTCTTTGTACTCTTTATTTGAAGCATACTTTTGTCGTTCTTTCCTTTTTTGGTTTTCTTTTCTCTGATTTCTGGGTTTCTCTGATGCCATTAATCTTCTTTTCATTTTGTGCCTTTGTTGTTTATTAACTTTTTTCAGTTTTTGTAAAACTATATCAGAAAGGTCACAGGCAGCAACATTTTTTATTGCAGCATTTGATTGACATGAAAAACCATCCCTTGATGGAAGGAAACTTAATTCACTGCATAGTTCTTCAGTTGGTATATTAGGAGGTTCATTCTGATCTTCATGTGATGTGAACTGAGTCATGTGGACTTCTTTTTGTTTCACCAGTGTGTACAAATGGACATTTGACAAAAGATGTTCTCAGTCAGATCAGTGGTTGTGTTTCTCCTTGGAGTAAAGGGGTTTGCTTCATCAACAGTTGTATCAGAGTGAGTAGGTGCCACAGCAGTGGCAGCTGTTGGTCTGCAGACTGTGTCTGTGATAGTATCACTCAGGTTGATTGTGCTCATACTGTAAAACTGCACAGGCTTCAGCTCATAGGTACAAGAGGGTGATATCTCCATCTCTTCATAAGAATCTTGGAGCCTCTTAATCATGTCACTGAGGAGTGTGAATTTCAGCATCACAGCTGTACCACGATTACGTGACCATAGTGCTAGAGGAAGACCACTGGGTGTTCTGGTGTGGGTCAAAGAACCCTATTTTCCTATGTGGATCTGAACACTGCGATACACAATCCACTCATAATCAGTAAGGCATACTGCACATCTGACAACAGGCAGCTCAGTCCTGCTTCTAAGCTGAGAAAGGTATCTACTGCTTCCTCTGGAGGTTCTTCAAATGTCCCATACCGGGAAGGCTGTGTCATGTCGACATGATACATAGACCTGTGAGCATCAACTTTGTCTGGCAGCTCATCGGTTGCCAAATGAATACTCTTGGGGAATCTTTTCTTGGCCTCTTTGTACATCACATCACCTTTATCCAAGACCAGATTAAGGTCAACTGTAGACATGTTTCATTCTCATGAAGGAAAGCAAGAAATGTGAGTGAGTTACATGTGCACTGACTGTTTCTGGAGTCTCCATATTTAGGATGTGCCTGGCTGTGAGATGCACAGACATGTGTTACAGAGGGCTGGTTTTCAAGGTTCACTCTTTCTGCATGAGATGGCCCTGCCACATCACTGTGATGGCCTCTTTTCACAATATCAGCATAACCCACCTGTGGGGCACTTGACACCTCAGGTTGGTCTCTATGGTTTACCTGATGTTCATTAAATGCATGCTGCAATCCAGTCTTTACAGCATCTGCATAGGATACCTGTTGTACATGTGCAGGAACATGTCGACCTGCCTGTTTGACACCATCAGCATTGGTCTTTCCAGACACACGGTCTTCTGCAGAGCTCTGAGGAAAATCACACTCAGTTTGTTCACATGTTGGTACTTTGTGAAACTCATGGAACTTCTTCCAGCGTTGTTTTGCAGCTTGTGACTTTTTCTGCTTTTTTGGCATTTTTACACACCTTTAAGTGTTTCTGTTAGTCTTTAGAAAATGTATTCAAAAAACAAGAGTGGCACACAGCAGGAGATGTTTTCTTTGTCTTTATATTTCAGCTTTTATTTCTCAGAAACAATGTCTTTGTTTGTTTGACAGTTTGTCAGTCGAGAGAATATTATGTACTCTCTTTATTGGCTTGGCACAACTTAGCAGCAAGCCCAGAATGAAAAACAGGTAGAGAGAAAATTTAGAAGAGAGAATAGACAGAGCAGGAGAGACGCGGCTGGGAAATGACAATCAAACCGTGAATTAGAGTTTTCTTTATTTGTTCAGTTTGTTCTCAGGTAGAGGCAATATGCACTCTTTATGCTTTAATGGCTTGGCATTTTTCAGCAGCAAGCCAAGAGTGAAAAACAGGTAGAGAGAAAATTTAGCAGAGAGAACAGGCAGAGCAGGAGAGACACGGCTTGGAAATCAAACCGCAGAGTTTTCTTGTTCAGTTTGTTCAAAGGTTGAGGCAAAATATGCACTCTTTATTGCTTTATTGGCTTGTGCATTTCTCAGCAGCAAGCCAAAGAGTGAAAAACAGGTAGAGAGAAAATTTAGCAGAGAGAACAGAGAGAGCAGGAAAGACACGGTTTTGAAATCAAACCGTAGAGTTTTCTTTGTTTGTTCAGTTTGTTCAAAGGTTGAGGCAAAATATGCACTCTTTATTGCTTTATGGCTTGTGGCATTTCTCAGCAGCAAGCCAAAGAGTGAAAAACAGGTAGAGAGAAAATTTAGCAGAGAGAACAGACAGAGCAGGAGAGACACGGCTTTGAAATCAAACCGCAATAAGATTCTTGGTTTGGCAAAATTTCTCACAAACCACAGGGTGAAATACAGATGGAAAGAAGGCAGAGACAACAGGTGGAGCAGGACAGAGGATAGAGGGGATGTGGGGTTGGGATGTGACAGAGAAGACTGGAGATCTGGTCCTTGTTCTTCTGCACACTGTGAACAAAAAAGAAGAAAAAAATAATAATTTTATTAAAATTATATCACATGGTAATTGTATGAACTAATTGTGACTACTGAAAAAGGACAAAACAAATATTGAAGCTAAACTGTTGTTGGCTGCCATGTGCAAAAAGTTGCATAATTGGGCACTTTTTAAAATAAGAAATATTTATTTAAATTCAGCAATAATATTTTTAATACAAATATGATTGAGTGAATCATTAACTAATCACATGTAGTGTGACTACAAAAATGTACGAAAAAATATTTTAGCCCAATTGTTAAGCTGCACTTATGTGTATTTATTATAAAATTGTGTTTAAAAGGTCTAGTTTGAATGAAAGATTGAACCCATCACTTTACAGCTTATATAAGTCAGATTATTTTTTTATTTTGGTATACTTCTCTTACAGTATGTGCACACCTACCAGGCAAAGCACAGATGTCAGTCAAGTTCCTGAAAGTGTAAGACGAGAAATAATATGTTAGTTGTCTGTACAGTGTTATCAGACTTACAGAAATACAAAGCCCACACGACATGATATACTGAACTTATAGTCAGCAGGGTAATTATAGAGTAATATAGCACACCAGCTGACACAGCAACCATTTTGTAATTCAAACTAATTAACTGAAGTATTTCCACTTATGTAAGGCTACTGTTAGACTGTTACTAGCATTAGCATTGCTGCTAGCGCTAGCATTCCTGCTAGCATAAACACTTCAGTTAGTGTTAGCACTGCAGCTAGCGTTAGCATTGCAGCTAGCGTTAGCATTGCAGCTAGCGTCAGCATTGCAGCTAGTGTTAGAACTGCTGGTAGTGCTAGTACTCTTACTGTTAAAACTGAGCCACAATGGTAATAATAAAGCTCATTCGTTACTTTTGTCTCACTGATCACCAATAAATATCACAGGAATATTCTTTTTGTCAGTTAACAACTGCTAAGGCTAGTGTTAGCACTATCGCTAGCGTTAGCATTGTTGCTAGCATTAGCATTGAAGCTAGCATTAGCACTGCTGCTAACAGCAAAACGTCATAACCGATATAAATGATAGCGAAGGTTATTCTTTTTTGCTTTCTTTATTCTTTGAACTCTATTGAACTTTAAAAAGACTTGATATGTGAGTTTAAATGTCAAACATGTATTTTTACCATCATAAAAATAAAACAGTGCAGTACCGTATTGTACTTACCACAGCAGAGAGCAAAGCGGAATGACGACAGTTGGTGCAGTGATTCGTTAAAGACCGATGAGGCGTTCAGGTAGTGCTTGGTAATTTGAGCATCAGTTTGAACAGCAATATTGAGCATATACATTTCTCTGTCATAGAGAGACAGAGGTAAAAAAAAATACACAAGACACATCAGCATACAAATTGGTACTTTTGCCTGAGTATTAGCAAATGAGTGACATACAGAGAAAGGGCAACGGGCATTAAACGAGAAAATAAAGTATTTCATCTTGAATTGTTTGTGGGTTTTATTTTAAGACTACTTTGAGTGTATTCGTAGGGAGAAAAACTATACAGACTAAAAACAGAGACATTAAATGAGATTACATCATTTAAAATGTGGGAAAATCCACTACAGACAGGTAGATGCTGTGAGCTTTAATTATCCAGACAGAAAGGAGTATTTAAAAGTCATCAACTGACTCCAACTGCCCAGATCTGAAAAACCTGTGTGCAGAAGACAAGTCCACCAATACACAATAAGCTTGAATTTAAAAGGCCAAGGAGAATGCTCTATTCAGTCGGCTTATACTAACTGCTGACATACTTTTAATCTGTGGCAAAACCCTGTCAAATCTGACTTGTTGAACTGTTGACTTAATCTAACTCCAACCGCTTTGTTGTAACAGAAATTTTTAAGATGAATCAACAGACATTTTTACAATTAACCTTGGCAGAGTGAGACAGAGCTCGTTAAGCAGGCAGGTGTGAGCCTGGTTGCTATAGTGACTGCACCCAATGGCTCCATACACCACACAGACATGCACCTCACTTTTGCTGCTTAAAATGAACAGAAAAGTCAGGCCGAAACAAA